>NW_025785723.1:0-20428 GCF_021130785.1 Homalodisca vitripennis | reverse complement strand
GGGAAGGATAAAATTGAGAGAGAAAAGTTAATCTTAGTTCAAACCTCCGAGGCGAAGGAACAACGTCTCAGGTTAAAATTGGTCGGTGTTTTGCAGTGTTACAGAGTCGCAGCAGGAACGGTGCCCGTGATGTGGCGGGTATTATATACACGTAAAGTGAACCTTGAAACCCCACGTTCCCCAAAATAATGTGTGAGACTGAGAATTTATGTGTGCCGGAACATTGACTTTGTAATCACAGAAAACTCGAGGATGAAATATTGATGAAGCTTCGCAACATATTTTATTGGCTAAACGAACTATCCTTAATCGACAGCTACGTCCTTACCCCTAGTTGTGGGCTTTCCTTCACACACCTGGGTTTTCATCACGGAGCATTTAACCAAAGAATCAGGCTCCAAGGACTTCACGCAGTATTATGGTAAGTTTTGACTTATTTTAATTTGAATTAGTCTAAATTGATATTACTAAGTAGATTATTATTTCAGAAGGATAAATAAGGCTCATTAAAATAATAGTGTACAACTCACGTTGTATTTCGCAAGAAGGGGTAAAACTGAATATCGTGATGAATGGACAACAGTGTAGACAGAACCCAAACTTGCCACCACACAATACATAGAAATGGTACGAATCGTTTCTCCGAACTACGACTAGTAAGTCCTTTGATGGTTATAATAGAAGTTACCCACTGTAATTATTTCATCGTTATTTACACCCAGGAACATAAAAGGATTCTTCAGCTTCGCGCCAGATGTGAGATTTCCAAACAAAACGTGAATTTCACCCGAAAGACAAGAATGCCCACAAACAAACTTTCGCTCATGAGGCATCCCAAAAGTGAGAGAAAAAGTCAGTTTCGTCTGATTCATTGAATGGCGTAGTGCCTCTGCACTATGTCCAAGCGAAAACGACTCTTCAAGCATCCACATAGATCAGCCCCAGGGCGCACCGCCGTGGCAAAACACTTGGAGATAACAGTATATATCTGAACAATGACACTCATAGAATCACCAAAAGTCGAATGAGAAATCCCCGCCTACCAGGTATAACAACAGAAGGAAGGGGACAATACAGGTAACAACGAGTTCATTACGGATGTCCCCCAGCAATAACACTTCGGTCACATGATATAATTAAGTAGTCATCTGTGACCAAATTCACATAGTCCTATCTCTGCGTGACATCAGACCACCCTCAGATATGCATTAAAGGCCAGGTAGGTCTTCTTTTAATTGGTGTTTCCATTCCTTCAGTGTATCCACAAAAAGACGTATCCCCGTAAGTAGGCCAGTCCCTCTCATTCTCCCAGAAGAACTCGGAGAGTCACCCAACACTTCATCGTTTCTCCTCCTGGCGACACGAACTTGGGCTTCACTCCTACTCTGAGCAGTTAGCTAAGCACTCGGCCACAAGCTTTGTTGCATTGATGTTTACATATTATGACTTTCGAGGCCAAACATGTCTACGCCAAGTGCGACTGACGCCACAGCATCGCCGCCAGTGCTCTTGCGCTCAAGGCAGGAATGAAATAACTTCTCACCACTTCAATAGGCAGGAGTCTCCATTTCAAGCTGGACTCATTTCAAAACTCAAACAAAATGTTTGCTGAAACGATACTTTATATAAGTTCTCAACAAATAAGCTAAGATAATTGTATCCCAGATGTATTAAAGAAATGGCCTTAAATCCATTCCTCATATTCGCTGTATGAAATAAGACTATTGGGGAGATTGCGCGCAAAAAAACAAAAAGGAGGCGACGTTTTTTAGGACTCCACAACAGGCTGACAGAATCCTAGGCAATATTAATTACAGAGAGTCGTGGGTCGGGAATCATTTCAGAGAGTTGAGATTGCTGACTGCCCTGTCTCTGTATTTTTGAGGTGATTATGTATTGCATGGTCCACTGTGCGCCTAGATTAGTGTCAGGAACGGTTCATCGCAATGAAACTAGAATCAGAGCACAACCATAGAACCTCATCAAACGCAGACTGACATTGGCGCAACATCATACCGAGCAAGAAGTTTATGTCAGATTAATCAACATGCTCTCAAAAAATCAAATTAAAACGCGTCCTCAAAACCTCCTTTTGGTTAATTTAAAGTTTTGCTACACTGTTGTGATGAATTACATACCCGCTGGGGATATATTGAGATGTGCTTGGATCTCTGAGGTCAATGCGATTGTGTCTTGATGCTTGGTATGAAAATGCTTGACTATGAAGGTGTGTGCATATGCTAGATAAAGCCGTGTACCATTTACTTAAACTATTGAAGATTGCGACACGATGTAATAAATTGTTAAAATAATGGGAATATAAAGAGATTATTATTAATAGGCGCTGTGGTCAAACAATGTGGGTTTCTACAGATTTACGATACCACCACACATCCAAACAGCAAAGGACTAATCCAAAACGACAAAATGAATACGTCCAGATTCTGCTCTAATTCCAGATTTAGGGATTGCTTGACAGTTATGATGCGGAAGCGCAGGGGGGTTGTGGTCCAGGGGGTCCGGGCGGACCCCCCCCCGAAATAAATAAGCATATATAAAAACCTAAAGCAGCTTCCGTCCACACATGGGGAAAGATCATCATAACTCTTATGTCTACAAACATCTAAATATGATTGAAATCATTGCATAAAGTGAACCCGATATGTTAAAAATAACAATTGACCCATATATCGTTTTTATAACTATCATAAAGTATCCAACCGAATACTTTTTAGGGGCATCCGGCCTTTCGTGATAGTCGTAAGATCGTATAAAATTCACGCGCATTTTCTATAGGGCGCGGTCACGTGACGTCTCCAAGTCACACTTGAACCGGAACACGAGGTAACTTGTATACATACCTAAAATCAATGTCCTAACATAATTATAAGTAGGCTAACCCCGTTAATTCTCGAAACCAGAGTGAAATCCAAAATCGTACAAAATCTCCAATCAGTAGAGCTTTTTTCCTCGGTAAATTCCGACCCGAGTCGATTATCTATAGTCCCTTAAAACCTCCATAATTATAAATAGTATAGGGTCGGCGTTGAAATTAATATATAAAATCAACGTTCCAAACACTTAGTTCAATCAATAGTTGAAATTTTGGTTTTTCCAAATATAATATTTTCTGAATATTTTAAAATCTGTGTCTCCCATGTAGGTGTTAAGAAGCACACCGCTCTGGCTCATTACACTTTTTGAGTAATGCCTCCAGCACAGGACTGAGCAGTGTTTGATTAAGTCATTCCATGTAATGGCTTGTAGGTTGTGGAATGCCCTTGTCCCAACACAATTGACTTCCATCGATTAGCAGTTCCCGAGTTTGTGGCGAAACTGGAAAGATAGGTAAACCCTTGAGGCGTTAGCTGGGGCAGTCTCCGGTCTGAGATGCTGTGGGCTGTGACACTGGGCAGAGGGATGAATGCAGATTGATGGTGTGAAAAAGATCATTTTAGCAATAAATACCCTTTAATTAACGTAAGACGTTCTACCCACCACACCCCAACCAAACAAAAAATACATAACATACCCTATATCCACAACATGAAAAACCGTAGCCACGAACGCTCATTATCAAACACAAACAAGAGGTTAAACCAATAACAAACTTACCCCGATACCACCCCAAATCTAGCATACCTAAATCCACCCACTTTGAGTAAATGATATACCAGACCTATTACTTACAAACAAAACATACTCAAACAACAGTTTTGATATAGTATACCATACTACCCCACCACATAATAACCATAACAACACTAATACACCAAAGCATGGGTCGGAGGGTATGGTACCCGTTAACGATACCTCCCGTGGTGACCCATTCGGCCCATACCCATATAGCCTTTACCCCCATCAAGCCAAAATTACCAATAACCAATTCCTATAACAAACTTCCAACAAAAACTCCTACCCCCAAAACCCACACAACCAGAGACATCCAACATCTTTCAAAACTTGAATCAAAAGAGAGCCTTTTATCTCTGTATTTAACCGACCCGAAGTGATTTTTTTTCATAACTATATCGGTATAGTCCGAGAGTACAGTATAATTGCAAACACAAAACAATCGTCTTACCAAACACAATCAAAAATAACACGTATACCTCAATAAAGCCGCGTTTCCACCGGAGACTGACCAAACAATGAATTACAGACTTTTTTATCGGCTAAAATTCTTATGTCGAACGCCTTAAAACAACTGCCAACTCGCAAAGCCGAACTGTTAGTTGCAGACCGAGATTTTTAACGAATTGGCAACCACAATTTTGGTTTTCCTTTCTCGACTGAAGTTGGTAAAGAACAAAAAGCGGTTTGCCAACCTCGGTTACGGCAAATACGAGTTGCAGTTGCCAAAATGATGCGGCGGACTTGAGATTCTTGCAAACAAACCCCGCTACCCCTGCCCCCCTAACGGCATCCAACTTGGTCGATAGGTATATTAACGTTTACTCACCTGTATGTTATACTTCAGGCAACATCATTAAAAGCCTCACAAACATCTGGCACAAAGAGAGATATCGAGCACTTTTCTGAAACTTAAAACAACATAACTGATGCTTTGTATAAGGAGTCGCCATTTGCCAAACAAACGCAAAGTTATAGCTTATCCCTTTCACAGCACTGTGAATTGTTATCCAGTAGTCTAGCTATCCATTTTGCTATATTATGTGTCCAATACCAACAATTTTAAAAACATTCAAAATCGTTTTGCTCGACATTCTTAAACAGTTATTTTATACAGCCCATTTTTGGCAATCTTAATTCCTCCGTCAAAGGATTTTACCACCTGAATTAATATTCACCTCTTTAAGTCACTCAATAGATCGGACTTGCTCTTGCCTGCAATGAAAGTCCGAACCCAAGCCTTTCTACCGTCTTCTCAATTTACACCTATAACAACACACGCTGCCGCAGCAAGTACAACCTCGTCCGCAACGCTCGACATTCTATATACTGTCTAATTTTTTTTGGTTTGGCAAGTTTATGAGCAAACCTGCAGTTAATTCGTTCATGGGTTGCAGATAACAAAATGGCAACTACCATCGGCAACTAGCCGTTGGAGCAAATCGGAGAGTTGACAATTTTAGGTTGCCAAATTCCGGTTGATAAACGCGGCATAACTGAAGTCCTAAGTAGTTCGAAGTTCTCAATCATTAGAAGTTTTTTCAGGTGTATTTTATTTCCCGACCGAAAGTGAATTTTTTATCTTATTTTTCCTAGATAAATAGGCCGATCAATATACTCGTCCTATAGTGTAAATGATACAAAAAAATCGTCAATATAACTCATTCATAAAATACCATCAATCAGTGACAATCTAAAGTAGGGCGAACTTATAATCAGTAGAGTTTATTTCCGGTGCATTTCCTCGACCGTTAGTTTTGATCTGTTACCCGAGCAACGCTCCGAAAATTTGCCCTCCATTTCTAAAGGGTTTTACGGCCGCCATTGCCCAATTCCCCCGAAGGGGTTATTTCAATTATCTCCCACAGAATCTTAAGTTGTGTTCAATTATAACGCATGAGAGAAGGCTCTGTTTTGTTTCTTTTCATTCTTATCCAGTGAATTCAACCATCACTTTGGCGCTTTTACTACTCGGCACACCGAATCGAAAAAACTTCATGCGTAAAAAGGGTTTCTGTAGCTATACAAGATAAAATTTGTGGTACTAGAGTTGCTGTTGAGAGTTGAATTTTGCGTATTAACATCTTTTCCACTTTCTATAAGGCGTAGTTACTAAAGCTTAAAGCTCCATATTTTTTGGTATTTATATGAACTTTTTTACCAATGACCTCATTGACCAAACTCACAAAACGTCCCCCGGATCCCCGATTTCGGACCCCCCCCCCCCGAACGAAATTTCTGGCTACGCTAATGGATTGCTGTATTTATCCAGATCCAGGAGTAGCGAATGTTGTTTTCATGCAAACTACGGAAGAGTTTACCTTTTATTTTTTAGTTTACAGATAGGAATCGCCAAGGTTATACGGCGAGCAAAAAAATAAAAATATGGATGGGTAGATAATGAAAGTTTGGAAATTGGAGACTATTCCTTGTATTTATTTACCAGACTCATTACTTTATCTTCTACAATTTTAAATATGTTTCAGCTTCTAATTTATCAGCATTTTTAACCGTACAAAATTTGTTGTATCAAACCGTATATCATGAAAGTAATCCACACATAAAAAGAATAATTTATCTGGTGGAATAATAGTTTGCTTGTGATTTTATGAAAACAAAGCCGAGCTGTTATAGACCTAAAGTATCTAAATTTCTGATGGTATTCAGTTCCAGCATCATTTGTTGGCTAACACCTAAAATTGTATCAATCATCATTTAATCGAAATGTCATAGAGTTTAAATTTTGTTCTTTTATTATTCTCCTTTTCTACCTCTCTCGATTAAATGTCTTATTCCTTATCTAATCGATACGACGCTATCTTCGTGTTTGTGCGGTCAACGGGGTTTTATTATAGTAAGACGTGACTACTGACATTTACGTTATTCAACTAGTTAATAGTAATTCAATAGGTCAATTAAAAAAATTAAAGCTTAGCATTATATAGATAAATAAGTATTAATTGTCCCCTTGCTATGATCCAATCAATGGACGTTGCCTTAGAAGAAATTTCTATGAAGTACGGCTACTAATTGTTTAGTATTTTACTCATTCAAGTTACTGTCATTCAATTTTTAACTCAATTAACTTCGGTGTCAAAAAAACTGCTGTTGCCTTTTGAAGTTATTGTATATCACAGGTTAAAATTGTAAGTCGTAGGAACTAATCCTAAACTAATGACAACCGGAAGTGTATTTTATGCCATATTAGGCCATTACGTAATCATGGGCACACGAATAGTATCAATAAGAGTATTTAGGACCATCCGATACATACTACGGCTCGTGACGCAAAGAGCTTAAACTGTAGAAACCTCGGGGAAAAATTCAGTCTAACTACATTAGAAGAATAAGGTGCGTTCTACACTCACTGTCTCAAATGGAGTGCAAAATTCAGTGCAATCAATCTTTTGGAACCGAATCCCAAAGCACCGGGCAGAGCACAACCGAGGTGGGAACCAATGAATACTATTATTTTAGACAAGCTGACTGGCCAATGGCATTTTAAAGATAAATTATTTGAATGATTATTCAAGAGTATTTTATCATTCTTGTTATAGCCTGTAGGTTTGTAACAAATATACATTAAAAACTGATCCGATAATTCAATAAATGAAATAAAACTGTTGCAACATTATCTATTATATTTCTTTTTTGTAAGTTAAACGCCATTTTTTTAATATTTAGAGTTTTAGAGTCCATTCAGTTTTTAATTTAATCTCGCCTAAATTTTAATTCTTTACAATAATATTAAATTGAGTATATTTTCATAGATAAGTCAATGAGTTTTGTTAAAAATATGTATTCTTAAAATTACAGCAATTTTGAATTGTATTGATTTTTTTTCAAGTTTAATCCGTGTTACTTAATATGCATCTCTTGTGGTCTCATTAATAATAAAGTTGTTTACCATCGGAAAAATTATACAATAAATTATATGTATATTACAATTGACTTATAACCACATCATGTTTGAGTTGGAGACATGCAGTTTTAACATACCTAATACCTTTTAAATTTGGCTTGCTATTAAAATGATTAACCCTTTATCCCTTCTTCTAACCAATTCGCAGAGGATATAAATCTTTACGGACTAACCGAAACCTTAACAGATTTGTCTATCTTGCACTATTGTGCATCTTTATGTAGTCTTTCTGACCCAAAATAATGACATAATAAATTTAGCTATTAACCCCGAATATGTAATAAGCCATTACAATTAACCAGACATTACTCTTTCAATACCATATCCGGTTGTAATAGAGAACAATAGGGGTTCACGGACTTACTTTCACTACAATCAGGGGTTATAACACAGTTTTGTTAATCAGTTTATTGGGATTGATGAGAGAGTACATATTTTATACTCTTTATTTCCAGTATTTGACGTACCCCAGATACGTCCTTGGGACACTCAGGTAGGAAATTAAAGATTTTCCAAATTAATTTCAAGGTTTACTTCATTCGAGAATCGCAAACAGCTTGCGTTGGTTGCAAAATAAAAGTAATTTATTTTCAACAGTGATACCCATACTGAAGTAACTAATATATTTAATCGATGTAGTTAATTTGAATAATTTACGTTGGCATTTGTCGTACTGTACCACCCGTATGGCATTGTTTGATCTGTACCCGATCAAACGCTCGAAAATTGTGCCCTCCTTTTCTAAAGGGTTTTTCGTGCCGCCAGTGGGCCCCATGTCCCCCGAAGGGGTATTCTTCATTTTCTCCAGCAGAATATAGTTGAGGTCAATTATACGCTATGAGAGAAGCACTGTTTAGTTCTTTTTCTTTCTTATCCAGTGAATTTCATACATACACTTTGGCGCTTTCTACTCTGCCAGAATCGAAAACTTCCGTACAAGTTTCAGTAGCAATACAAGAAAATTTGAGGTACTTAGAAGGGTTTGCTGTGAGAGTTGAATTTTGCGTATTACATTCTTTCCTCCACATTCCTATAAAGGCGTAGTGTACTAAAGCTCCATATTTTTGGTATATTAACTATTACCAATGAACTCATTGACAACACACACAAATACGTCCCCCCCCCAGGATCCCCGATGTCGGGACCCCCACCCGCCGAACTCACAATTATCTGGCTACGCAACTGGACTTGCTGGATATATCCAGACTCCTGGAGTAGCGAATGTTAGTTCAAGCAAACTACGGAAGAGTTACCTTATTTTTAGTTACCGGATTGTATCGCCAAGGTATACGGGGAGCAAAAAATACAAATATGATGGGTAGATAATGAAAAGTTTGAAATTGGACTTCTTCCTTCTAATTTATTTCAGACTATTACTTAATCATTCAACAAATTTAAATATGTTTCTACTTTTAATAATCCGCAATTTTAACCGAACAATAAATTTGTATTGTATCATACCGTATCTCATGAAATAATTCCACACAAAAAAAGGATTAATTTATGGTAGGGATAATAGATTTTGCTTGTGATTTATTAAATAAAGCCGAGCTGTTATAGACCTCAATAATTAAAATTTGATGGTTTTTTCATTTCATCCTTCTTTGTATTGGTGCTAACACCTAAACATTCGTAACCCTCATCCACTTTAATCCTCGAAATCCGCTACACATGAAGTTAAATTATTGTTCCCCCCGCTTATCCTCCTATTTATAACCTTGACTCTAAATGTCTTATTCCTCTATCTACAATCCACACCGATAACCGACGCTATACTTCGTGTTGTTGCGTCAATGGGGTTTTAAATTATGTAAGACGTGACCTACTGAACCCCTTTCTTACGATTTTTCAACTAGTTCAATAGTATTCAATAGAGTCAAATTAAAAAATTAAGAGCTTTAGGTAATTTATAGATTAAATAAGTATTAAATGTCTTGGCATGCTATGATCCACCATCCGAATGGAGTGCCTTAGAGAATTTCTAGACAGGTAGGCCTACTCACTTTGTTTTATATTTTACCTCATCAATGTACTGTAAATTCAATATCTTATATACCTCAATTTAACTTCTGGTGTCAACCTAGTGGCCTTTGTAAGATATGGTATACACAACACGGTTTAAATTTGTCAAGCCGTCAGGAATCTATTCATCTAACTATTGACTACCGGGAAGTAGGTTGTTGCCAATGATTTGCCATTTACCCCCCCACTACTCCCCTCCACACCATCCCAATCGTAATTCTTGGCAACACGATTAGTCATAATTTTGACATATCCGAGACATCTAGGCTCGGACCGCAAAGAGCTTAAATCTGGAGAATACCGCGGGAAAATATTCAGTCTAATCTAGAAGAATAGGTGGTTCTCCACTGTCCTCCATTGGGTGCAAAATTCAGTAGTCAATCAATCTTTTGGACACGATCCCAAAGGCACGGCAGAGCAAAACCGAGGTGGCGAACGCAATGGACCTCCTACGATTATTTCTTAGACAAAGCTGACTGCAATGGCATTTTATAGGATAAATACTCGCCTTCGGCTTCGCTGGGGTGGCTACCGCCCCCCAGCGGCCCCCAAAGTAAAACGCGCTGTCTAAATTCCGGGGATAAGCGGAAAATTCGAGTGACTGGTTAAAGGTCCGGACATTAAGGTAAATGACAAGGGTATTTAAAAACTTGAAAATCCTTTTTTCATACGATTTTTTTCCGGATTTCGTAAAAACTTTTGACTTTGAGGGCAATGTTTGGCGGTTAAACCGTTTAGAGATAACGACTAAAAAGTGGGATCTGGACCCTTTCTTGTTGGAAATTTTAACTTTTAGTCTTTCGAAGTTGTGCCTCTCAGATCTGAGATCTACGACCTATGGTTTAGGTAGCCAGAAAATGAGCTCGGGAGAAAAGTCATGCACGGGTCAGCTATCTTGAATTGTCTTTTAGTATAAACCACTAATAAAAAACCGTACCTCAAAGGCAGTATTTTAAAGTCGAACAGAGGGGTTTAATATCACCAGGAGACTATCTAGATTCAAGGCGAGAAATTCCACCTGGGTGGGTGAATAATGTTTAAGGGAGGTTAAGACAAGAGGGGGTTTAATTATCTGTCAGGATATGATGTCTCGGTCATATCGAAACAAAAAATTCCGCAGGGGTGGGTTAACGTTACCGGGGGATAAAGTCTCCAGGGGGTTTAAATATCTGGTTCAATACCAGGATCTTCCGCAGGGGGGGGGGGTTTAAGAGATATTGGTGAACTGGTTAATAATTTTCGGACAAAGATGAGGGTTAGTGAGGGTTCATAGAGGCAGGAAATTCCCTGGGGGGGTTTAATGTTTGACCTAGGGGGGTTAACAACACATCAGGGGGTTGAATGTAACAGGAGGATTTATCAGGTCATAACCCAGTAAAAATCCCCGGGGGGGGGTTAATATTACCGGGGGTTAATGACACACTTGGGCCTTTTTTAGAGGGTATTGTGTCTGTGAACATAATAAATATTCCTCTGTCCCTATCTTACTATTGACGCTTAGCTAACGCTCAGCCAACTCCCGAAGTCACTGAACCTTTTCTGTAGATCACGTGATTTCCTAAATCCCGTTTAAAATTTGTTTTGAGTTACGACCAACCGTTTAGCCGCTATCAAGCCCGGAATGTAAATTTTTAGGCGAAAATGTCCAATATTTTCACTTAATCGCGTTTTGCGGTCAAACTAAGGGAAATATAGTAAAAAGTCACTGGACCTTTTTTGTAGGTCATCTTATTTCCTAAATAAAACGTTGGTCTTAATTTTGACCTCCGACCAATGGTTTCGCCGCTATCGACCCCAAAAACAAAAGTTTCGCGTAAAAGTTACAACAAAATTGTACATAATCACGTTTTTTCGGCCAAACCAATCGAGATAGGACAAAAGATTACTGGACCTTTTCTGTAGATCGCGCAATTTGCTAATTTGATGGGTCAATCAGATTTGAGCTACGACCAACGGTTCGGCCGCTATCGGGCTTGAAACATTATTTTTATCGAAAAAATCTCTGGAATTTCAAATGTTCGAGCGTTTTGTCGCTTAACCATGGAAGATAGAGTAAAAAGTCATTAGACCTTTTTTGTAGTTCACTTCATTCCTGACCATGAATTTTCCGTCAGATCCGAGCTAGCTCAAACGGTTCGCCCGCTATCGGGCTTACAAAAATGCCTGCAGGGGTGAAGAATGCGCGATTTTTTGGGAATTTTTTTGAGGGGTTGAAAATGAAAAATTCTCACTTTTCGGGATTTTCCTGGTGGTTACACGTGGAAAGCTATCTGTGTACCAAAT
Source organism: Homalodisca vitripennis (assembly GCF_021130785.1). Classification (NCBI taxonomy): domain Eukaryota; kingdom Metazoa; phylum Arthropoda; class Insecta; order Hemiptera; family Cicadellidae; genus Homalodisca; species Homalodisca vitripennis. Next base: position 8,568 of record NW_025785723.1, on the reverse strand, counting down.
TTCAAGTCTCTAACTCATCTGGAAGTAGGTTAGAATTAGTATACGTGAGGTCAGTCAGTCAGTTACACATGCGGTTGTATATATATTAGACTCGCCTTCGGCTCGCTGGGGGCTACGCCCCCAGGCCCCCAAGGTAGATGCTTAAAATTCGGGGATAAGCGGAATTCGGTGACTGGTTAAGTCCGGACATTAGGTAAATGACAAGGGATTTAAAAATTGACCTTTTTATTGATTTTTTTTCCGGATTCGTCCAAACTTTTTGACTTTGAGGGCATTTTGCGGCTAAAACCGTTAGAGATACGACAAAAAGTGACCGGACCTTTCTTGTCGGAAAATTTAATTTTGTGTTTCGATTATGCCATCAGATTTGAGCTACGAGCTCTGGTTTTAGGAAGTACAGAGTGTGGTAGATAAAGTCTGCACCTGTCCAACTATTGTAAATTGTTGAGTGGAAATATAGTAAAACACCTACCCTAAGTCAACATTTTTAAGTTGCTTAGGGGGTTTTATTTGCTCAGGAGTGTATATAGTCATGCCAGGAAATTCCCAGGGGGGAAGTTAATCTTACCGAGGTTAAGCCATCAGGGGGTTTTAATTTACTCAGGAGGTTATCTAGTCATAACAGGAAATTCCCGGGGGTGGTTAAAGGATTTGAGTGATTGGTAGATCTGATGTACGCTAGCAAAATCGGGGATGAGAGGGGATTTGGTGATTGGTAAAATTCGGACATGAGGTCATGGCCGAGAAATTCCCTTGGGGGGGTTTAATGTTATCGGGGGTTAAGACATCAGGGGGTTTATTTTACTCAGGAGGTTATCTGGTCTTACCAGTAAATTCCCGGGGGGGGGGGGTTAATGTTACCGGGGGTAAATGACACACACTGGGGTCCTATTTTTTGAGGGTTGTTGTGGTCTGTGAAACAAAACAAAACTTTCACTCTGTCCATATCTACTACTGACGCTTAGCTAACGCTCACAGCTAATTTCTAATTGTGGGGTTGTATTCACTCGTTAACCTAGCAAAGCAAGTGCAGTCTGAATCTGGAATGAATTAACACAAATATTTATCGCACATAAATTTAAAAACTCAAAAAATTGCCAATCCCACGACAAATATTTTTACCATTTATAGAGTTTTCCAGGCTTATTAAAGGATGTAAAACTAGGGTGTTTGCCTAATTAAGGGATAAGAGTGGTTTATTGATAGGTAAAATTCGGACATGAGGTCATACAAGGAATTCCCCAGGGGGGGGAGGGGTTAACAACGTTACCAAGGGTTAAGAACATCAGGGGGGGTTATCTGGTCATCCTGGGAACTTCCCAAAGGGGGGTTAAGAGATTTTGGTGATTGGTAAAATTCTGTCTAGTTATTGAACATTTAGGATTTAAGTTATGACCAATGGTTCGGCTGCTACTGCCTCCAGAAACAAAATGTTCATCTAAAAATAATAAAAACATTTCCTTTTAAACAGGTTTTTAGGCCAGACCACTTAGGATAAGGCAAAAAGTTACTGGACTTTTTTTTATAGAACACGTCGTTTACTAAAAGTTGTTAAATGACGTGTTTTGAGCTACGAACCAAACCGTTTAGCCGCTATCAAGGCTGGAATGAAAATTTGTAGGCGAAAATTTCCCAAATATTTTCACTTATATCGCGTTTTGCGGTCAAAATAATGGAGATATAGTAAAAAAAGTAACTGAACCTTTTTTTGTAGATCATATTATTTACTAAATCTAACCTTTGTTTTATTTTGACCTCCGACCAATTGTTTCGCCGCTATCGACCCCAAAAACAAAGTTTTCACGTAAAAATTACCATAAATTTTGCACATAATCGCGTATTGCGGTCATACCGATGGAGATAGGGCAAAAAGTCACTAGACCATTTCTGTAGATCACGTAATTTGCTAATTTGATGGGTCAATCAGATTTGAGCTACGACCCAACGGTTCGGCCGCTATCGGGCTCGAAACATTATTTTTATCAAAAAAATCTCTGGAATGTCAAATGTTCGAGCGTTTTGTCGCTTAACCATGGAAGATAGAGCAAAAAGGTCACTGGACCCTTTTTTGTTGTTCACTTCATTCCTGACTAACGATTTTTTCGTCAGATCGAAGCTAGCTCCAACGGTTCGCCCCGCTATCGGGCTTACAAGAAAGGCTTGCAAGGGTAAAGAATGCGCGATTTTTCGGGAATTTTTTTGAGGGGTTTTAAAAAGTAAAAATTCCCGGTTTTTCAGACTTTTCCTGGATTGGTTAATACGGCAAAAGGTACCTGCGTGCAAAATTTCAAGTTTCTAGCACTTCTAGAAGTAGGTTAGAATTTTGTAATACATATATCAGTCAGTCAGTTTCACACATGCGGCTGTATATATAAATAGGACTCGCCTTCGGCTCGCTGGGGGGCTACGCCCCCAGGCCCCCATGATGTACGCCTTGCAAATTCGGGGATAAGAGCAATTTGGTGATTGGTAAAAATTCGGACATGAGGTCGTGCCAGGAAATTCCCTGGGGGGTTTTAATAACGTTACCAGGGGGGGGGTTAAGACATCAGGGGGTTATCTGGTTATACCAGGAACTTCCCAAGGGGGGTTAAAGAGATATGGTGAGTGGTAAAATTCAGACATGAGGTCATGCCAGGAAATTCCCTGGGGGGGGGGCTAAAGTTACCAGGGGGGGGTTAACACATCAGGGCGTTTAATTTTACTCAGGAGGTTATCTGGTCATACCAGGAAATCCCGAGGGGGGGGGTTAATGTTATCGGGGGTTAATGAAGCACACCAGGCCCCCTTTCGGGTGTTGGCCAGATTCGGGGATAAGCGGAATTCGGAATTATCTTGGACCTATGTTATTTAATTTTTCAGTTTTAATCAAAATTTTGACTTTAATGGCGTTTTACGGGTTAACCGTTAGAGATACGAGAAAAAGTAATGGACCTTTCCTGTCGGAAATTTAATTTTATCTTTCGATTCCCGTCGTCAGATTTTAGCTGCGAACTTTGGTTTCAGAAGCCTGGAATGAGCTCGGAAGAAAAGTTTGCACAGGTCAGCTATCGTGAATTATATAAACGTTAATAAAAAACAGACCTTAACAAAGGCAGTATGTTGAACAGTTGGTTTAATAATCATCAGGAGATTATCTAGTCAAGATAGGAAATTCCCTGGGGGGGGGGGGTTAATGTTACCGGGGGGTTAACACATCAGGGGGTTTAATTTACTCAGGAGGTTATCTGGTCATACCAGGAAATCCTCGGAGGGGGGTTAATGTTACCGGGGGCTAATGACACACCTGTCCCTATTTTAGACGGTGTTGTGTCTGTGAACAAAATAAAAATTTATTCTGTCCCTATCTACTATTGACGCATAGCTAAACGCTCAGCCAACTTATTATGTGGGGTTGTATTCACTCGTTAACCTAGCAAAGCCTGAATCCTGGATTGGAATTACACAAATATTAGTCACATATAGGCCTAATATATATTTAAAACTCCAAAAATTTCCAATTCACGACAAATATTTTTGCTATTTATCGCGTTTTCAGGCTTATTAAAGTACATACAGCAAAAAGTTACTGGACTTTTTTTGTAGAACACGTTGTTTACTAAAACTTATTAAGTCGCATTTTTTGAGCTACGACCAACCGTTTAGCCGCTATCAAGCCCGGAATGTAAATTTGTAGGCGAAAATTTCAAAATATTTTCACTTAATCGCGTTTTGCGGTCAAACTAATGGAGATTAGAGTAAAAAGTCACTTGACCTTTTATGTAGATCACTTCATTTCCTATATCTAACCTGTGTTTTATTTTGCCCTCCGACCAAATAGTTTTGACCGCTATCGACACCAAAAAACAAAATTTTCACGATAAATATTACAAAATAAATTGCACATAACCACGTTTTTCGGCCAAACCAATGCAGATAGGGCAAAAAGTCACTGGACCATTTTCTGTAGATTCACATAATTTGCTAATTTGAGGGGTCAATCAGATTTGAGCTACGACCTACCGTTCGGCCGCTATCGGGCTCGAAAGTTTATTTCAAGCGAAAAAATTCTCTGGAATGTCAAATGTTCGAGCGTTTTGTCGCTTAACCATAGAAGATAGAGCAAAAAGTCACTGGACCTTTTTTATAGTTCACTTTATTTCCTGACCATGAATTTTTCGTCAGATTTGAGCTAGCTCCAACGGTTCGCCCCGCTATCGGGCTTAAAAAAAAGGCCAGCAACGGTAAAAAATGCGCGTTTTTTTAATAATTTTTTTGAGGGGTTTAAAAGTAAAAATGTCCGGTTTTCAGACTTTTCCTCCGGGTCATATTGCAAAAAGGTACCTGCATTGCCAAATTTCAAGTTTCTAGCACTTCTAGAACTATGTTAGAATTTGTATATTATCTGTCAGTCAGTGAGTGAGTGAGTGGTTTCACCATGCGGCTGTATATATAATAGGATTTGAATGATTATTCAAGTGTTTTATCATGTTTAGCCTGTGTTGTAACAAATAACTTTAAAAACTGTCGATAATTCAATAAATGAAATAAAACTGTGCACATTTTCTGTTATTTTTTTTGTAAGTATACGCCTTTTTTTAATTTAGAGTTTTAGTCCATTCAGTTAAGTATTTATATCGAGCCCTATATTTCATTTACATAATAATATTAAAAAATTTGAAGTTTTTATTTATTTCCATAGATAAGGTCAATGCAGTTTTGTAAAACATATGTATATCCTTATAACAAGTAATACAGCCATTTGGAATTTGTATTGATTTTTTTCAAGGATGTTTTTAATCCGTGTTAGCTTAACTATTGATTCCTCTCGTGGTCTTATTAAATAATAGAAGCTTTGTTTAGCCATCGATATAAATATTACAATTAAAATTATATATTATTATTACATTGTTCTTAACTCCACACTCATTGTTGGTGTTGAAAATGCAGTTTTTAAATTACCCTAATTAACATTTTAATTGGGACTTGGCAGTTAATAATGTACCCATGTTATTCCCTTCTTACCTAACCAAATTCTCTGAGTGGATATAAAATCGTTATACGGACAACCGATTAAAACCTTTACAGAAGTTGTCTATCTTTGCACAAGTGTAGGGCATTCTTTTAGTAGTCTTTCTGACACAAATAATGACATAATTAATTTAGCTTTTCCCCGCCGAAAATTAAATAAAGCATTTAAAACTTATCAGACATTACTCTTACTTCACTAACCATATCCGGCGTATTGTTGAATAGATGAAACAAATAGGGCTTCACGACTATTAACGTTCCATACGAATAAGGGTTAATAACACAGTTTTGTTTAATCAGTTTATGATGAGAGTACATAGAGTTTTATACTCTTGTTATTTTCCAGTTTTGTACGTACCACAGTACGTCCTTTGAACACTCAGGCTTAGAAAATTAAAGTTTTCTCCAAATGAATTGTCTAGGTTGTATTTCATTGCAGAATCCGCAAACTGCGTTGTGCAAAAATATAAAGTAATTTATTTTATCAACCAGTTGATACCATACTGAAGTAACTAATCAATAATTATTAAATCGTATGTTGTAATTTGATATGTAATTTAGTTGGCATTTGTCGTATGATGTATAAATCAGGTGATGTCCCCCACTAGCTCGATTACCATCAGGTGAGATGTCTACCAGAATACTCTTTCTACGGTTAGACTGAGCCTGGCCAGTGCAGTATGCGTCAAAAGTCCCTCTAACGTGTCTAGGCCGTTTTGTAGCGGCCGGAGCGGTAATCTCCTCAACAAAGTTGTGGAGGTGCGCGTTTGTCTGCCGATTATCTGTAAAACATTAGAAACCCCTTGATTTGAACCCACCATTTTTATTTAGAATAATATCAAAAATAAATGTAAATAGTTTGGAAATTGAACTTCATTGCTGAGATTCTGTACAATATTAATAGGCTATTACAAGTCCAACACATTGGTATAAAAAAAACCATCAACCATAACAGAACAAAACCACATATATACAAAAACGTGTAAATATAACAAAATTTATACCCTATAATACATAAATAGGAAAAACCAAGGGCTAGATAGCTGCTGCCAGTAGCATGAATTGAGCGGACTAGAACAAGATGAGTCAGTGTCAGTGACCATTACAGGACACAACACTTCAACATACAAACTGAATTCTAACACGCGAGGTTCCAACACCTTGCCATGGCATTACGTGTAGCGCTGCCAATAAACTTATTTCATAGTCTATTCCTCGGGTGAACTTCGGATAATCGGAATGAATTTTTTTAACGTGGGATCCTACTATTTTCGAACATTTAAGCGTTTCCCCAATAAGTCGGACATTTTAGCTATAATTTTTAAAAGCCGGCGGGAGAGACAGGAGGGCACAACAACATCCACAAAAAAGAAGGATCATGTGTCCTCCTAAAGCCGGACAGCGTTTGACCGGCAAGCCCCCGAATTTCAGGCGTTACTCGCTAGTCCAGCTTAGGTTGTCCTCCTCCGTAGACCAGTGGATACCAGTCACGGTTTTCATAAATTGAGAAGATCGCGGGTTCCAAAATCCCGGGGAAGGTCCATAGCCCACACCCACAATTGATCCTAAAAACAAAGCCACGCATAGCCATAAGAAAGAGCTGAGGCCGTAAAAGATTATAACAAAGTCAGTTGGTTGGCTATTGATATTGTGCCGGTCGTGTTTACATTTCTGTATTCGTGTTGATTTTAGTTTACAATAGTGATAATAAATGCGATGTCGTGCTCAATGAGTGGGTTACGCAATGCGGTGTAGTGACCATGTCAGAGGTCATTGTTTAGTCTGTAACATGTCACCGGAACAGGTGAATACTTAAGGTATGGTAGACTACCATCGGATGATTCTGGGACTAGAAATGAAGTTTTACACACAAATTTTACAAACTCTCCCAAAAACACCAAATGGTTTTGGTTTCTTTCAACATGTTACAATTCTGAATTGGTTTAAAATATGAGATAAAAAAAAACACTTCCTTATTGATGAAACTTAATCACACTTATACTACATAGTTTAAATGTTATTTAGAACAAGAAAATTATTATACATAGAGCTACAAGCAGGCCGATCTTAGATCTACTTGCTCTACGACACATGCAGGGAGCTGACTCTGAAGCAATCCTGACGCCTGAACTATCCATTTACTCTCAAGACTCGCTTTAGACCATGATTATTATTTTTCCAATTTTGTTTGAGTATAACAAGAATGGTGAAAAAATTTATAAAACCAACTACAGCCCTTGTTTCTGTATAAATTAATATAAGTATGCGTATTTCAATGATCAATAATTAATTTTATTCAATCTATATTAGGTACGGGTCTTAACAGCTTTTCGTGTTTTATAGTTGTCTGACTGATTATCTATCTGGATTAGACTTAACACAGTTCTACAGTTAATCGGCTGGAATAAGTAATAAGACATAATAAATTAGACTATACCAGTTTCAAAGATTGTGACAGTGAATTTGAAATTCCTCCAAACACCTCCACAAGAGTTCCAAAATATAGGTCTGGGTCTAGATGAAAATACAGAGAATATTGAATTAAGAGTTGTGGATGCCAACTGAATATATACCTAAATATGTTTTCTATTCCTAGGAATTGAAACAGGCCTAGGCTTGTTGCATCGATAAGAGAAAAACGCAATGGAAGAGTATGCGCATGGATTTCTTCCAAAGTATGCGAGAAAGGGAAAAAGCTATATTCGTGTTTTTTAATTGAAGACGAAATAAAAAAGGACGTAAGTGCCATTCTTATATACTTTAGTAAATTGAGTTTTTATTATTATGTCTGTAACATCTTTAATTTAAAAATGCCTGTTTTTTTACAAAAACAACTACTAAATATATTAAATGTGGCTGCGTAAAAATAGAAAAGTAAAAAACTTGTTAGAGTTTAGCTTGAATTATTTTCAGTGTGCCTAAATTAGGTTAGACGTGCCACTTGACTTACGTAATTTACAACACGATGTTAGTTTTGAAGGAGCATTTCAGCTGCTCACAGAGTTACCGACATTCAGGGAAGGACAGCTGACAGCTCAAGATGGTCAACGCGTCCTTTCCAAAAGACAGTATGTACGTAAACGAGCATCTATCTCCGGACAATAAGGTATTCCTGTCAAACTGAAAAGCCAGGTGTAAAGAAATAGGATATAACGTATGCGTGGTGTAGGGGACGGCAAAAATTCTTTGTCGCGGAAGTGCCAGGGTGAGAGGTATAAAAATTTTGACAGTTATGACTGAGCTAAACAAGCTTAAGTAGTTTTTTGTTAACGTGCTAGTTCATAAAAAAGCATTATGTTCAACAAAATAAGTCTTTTGTGTTTACTTTAAAATTTGTTAATCACCAGGAATTTCCTTAACTTCCAATAGGCTATGTCAAATAGGTGTTAACTTAGATATTATTGTTTTTTCGTTCCCCAAAATAACACTGATAATCTGAATTTCATTCACGCCAATATTAGAAGTATGCGAGAAAATTGTTGATAGATTTATCGCGAGAGATAAATAACTTGACATGGGGAAATATATTTTATAATAATTAGCGAAATTTGGATAGGG
>NW_025785722.1:0-21329 GCF_021130785.1 Homalodisca vitripennis | reverse complement strand
TATACTGACTTAATATGTGCAAACCTTACATGGTGGTCATGTAAACAATGAAACAAAAAGGGAATCTGAAATCAAATAAATACATTTCTTGTCATCATAAGTTAGTGTGTTAGGAAACAACTCAATACTTAAAAGATTAAACAACAAAAACAAGTGTATTTCTTAAAAAGTAAAATTTGAGTCAGATTAAAATTTAACTGCAGCCTTATTTGTTTTGCCCCATCACATTTTCAATCACAAATCTCTCAAGCTGAATCGTCTGATTGTCAAGATGGAATGTTGCGTCTTTGTGACTCATGTCAATATCTCCTGAAATCAATACACAACTATGAAATGAGACAAGTTAAAGCAAATAAAAACATAAAATTGAGTACGTTAAAGTAAATAAGAACATAAAATTGAGGACATGGTATGGCTATTAAAAACTCAAATCTCACTACCATTATCAGTATAATATTATAATCACTTATGTTTTTTTTTTTTTTACTTTATCCTTGCATACCAGCTAATTGTACATATCATGATATATACAATAAATGTGGATGACAAAAAAACTATAATGGACATACACCCAAGGCCTGTACTAATGAGTATAAAAGATTTACAATTACAAAAAAAAAGTAAACTGAAAATCTAAATTAGTAAAACATATTATAAAAGAAAATCATCACATATATTTCAAATCCATCCGTTGTATAAAAGAATTTTCTTGGTCCAAAAGAAACCAAATTGAAAGTGCATGTATGGACAGATTTAAAAGACTAGTGTATTTCTAAACCTCCTGTAAATTTTAGTGATATTAGCCTACCTTTTGTAAATGAAGAAATCCAGTAAAAAATTATGAACTGTAAACCATATTTTTTCCCTACATAATACTTTTATAATTTGTTTACTTCCTATTTTATAAACGTTTTCTATTGTGATGATGCACTAACTGATGAAAGCACTATATAAAATATGTCTTCAATTCTAAAAACCTTACAACTTCCATCTCTCAAGAGCTACCTGCATGCCGTAGTTTCTGGCTAAGCACTGAGTTGCGAAACAGTGTGTATATATGTCTCACATGTTTTTTTCTGTTCATTGCACTTCTGTACCAATGAAAAAACTGAAAATGTTTTTTAGGTATTTAATGATTTTCAACAACTCTGTTGGTTTAATCTTATTACATTTTTATGTCTTTCTATGCTGAGAGATATCTATTACTAAAAATGTGTTGTACAAGCTGTATACTTAGGGACACAGTGTTAAACAAGATTTATCAATCATGAACATTTTTTTAAAATAGTCTAATACTACACTCTGCAACAAAAAGATGCAACAATGGATGTTATAAGAGACTTTAAACACAATTTGTACAACTGGGTTGATCAGATCATTCTTCCTGACTTTTCACGTTTTACAAAATTCCTTATTTTTTCAGATTTGTAAAATTTTTAGTTCCATGGATATTTGTTGAACTATTTCATTCTACCTTGGATTTTGAATCTCAACAAACATTTTTCAAGTTAAAATCGGTTTCCATCCTTTGGTGATGCAAGAATTACTTGATCCTGGCTCATATTTTATACAGAGAATGCCTCAGAAACAAGAATGTGGTGTTTGACAAATCATTAATAGTGATGGTTTTGCCGATTATGGAACTTTTATCTTATATACTTCACTCAATTCAAACCAACCTCTAACTTATCATGACACTGAAAATACAGTACAACCTTGTTGATCCGAATAAATATAAATCTGGATAAACCAGCGATTATACGTCAGAATTGTTAACACTGCCACGAATATCGTTCTTGAGTGTGCTCCATGAACTCACCAACTGAGTAAAGAGCACAGAACACAGGCAGTGTTTTAATTTTTCTTTTATTGGTTTCTAAATTTAGTGTTTTATGGAGACTTAATGAGCTTGATATCCCAGCCTGAGAAGGGAGCCGTTCAAATGCTGCTTATTCTATGCTGTTCAGCTCGGAAAGCACTCAAACTCTTGTTCTATGCTGTTTGACTTGAAAGCACTCCCAAACTCTTGTTCTATGGCGTTTGACTCGAAAACACTCCCAAACTCTTGTTCTATGCTGTTCAGCTCGAGAGTGCTCCCGAACTCTTATTCTATTCTGTTTGGGCTCTCGAAAGCGCTCCCGAACTCTTGTCTCATATGTGTATATCACTGTCATATGTCAATATACACTTAAATCAACAGTGAAATGGACTGTTTTAAAATATATAAGCTGGGTAGAGTTGGCGGACTAAGCTCTCTGAAGATACGACTCTATGGATCAATTTTGCAATGATTTGAACAGCTGTTTTTGCAGTCTGAATTGTCTTTCCAAGTTTAATACGGCACCAAAACTGCCTCAAAGAGAAAATCTGTAGGTCAGGTATGAAAAATACTAATCGTGAACAAAGCTACCATTAAAACATCAGACGGTACCAAACTTTGATAAAATTTCGAAGGACAAAATTTCTAGATGGCAATTTAGTATATACATTTTCAATGTGAACTTTCCAGGATAATCCTTTATTCTGGTGTATTCCTAGAAACGTAGCAGAATCGGTTTTCCTCCAGAACAATATCATACACCATTGGAATCTCTAAAGAAGTCAAGAGATTCAACCAGGGAAAAAGTTGTGTCATCTGTGTATTGAATAGTTTTCCCATTTGAGGCTGACGCATGGAGTATTCACATGAATAAAAAAATAGGACAGGACCCAAGATAGACCCTTGTGGAACTCCTTGGTATATTTTCTAATACTACTCGGTACTGCATTCTGGACTTGAACACAAGGAAGAAAATTATAATTGAACGACAACTGTTTATCCACCAAAAATTGGACTCCCTGTACTCTTTAATTGTGTTAAATTTAAACAAAGCAGAATTTTTCTCTTAAATTATTTTGGTTCTAAATTTATGTGAACGTACCACTGTATTCAGTACTCACCATGGCTAGCGACAGTCATTTAGCATTGCCTGCGACGCCCAGCAGCAGAAGCTTAATACTCCTGGTGATCCTGTTATTGGGATTGTTGGCAATGTAAGCCTGAAGTTGTCTCTGGAGGTTGTTCAATACAACGGGTATGTGTTCTCGTGTCATTGAATTTTTTTATGTCCAAGTTCATCAACGCCTCCTCCAGGTACCTGTAATATCAATGTGTCAGTCAGCACTCACATTTACTTAGGCTATATATTACTATATGAAACAGTTTCAGTTAACATCATCGCTTTTGGACTAAAATGTTCTTGTTGTTGAGAAAGGAACTCTCCACAGAAACAGAAGTGTTCAATTCTGTATTGTGAAAAGTGTGCAGAATTAAAAATTCTTACAGTCTATAGATTGTACACCTATGAAGTTCGGAATGGGACTTCAAATAATTAACGGTAACTACCATCAATATAACACCTGGGAACAGAATGAACTGGCAACCCATTCTCATCAATTGACACTTTTGCAAAAAGTTTTTCAACAAAAATTCAGAAATATTAAATTAAAAATTTCTTTGCCCAAACTCTGGTTGCAGGGTTCTGTTGCTTCGTGAACACGGTTTTTCTAGGATCACGTCTTTCTCAGAATTCCGACCATCAATGGCCACCAAGGTCGTGTGACTTATACCTTATGACTTTCATCTTTAGTCATTGGTATATGCCAATAAACCTCAAACATAAGTGACTTGAAGGGGAATATTCTACAGATTGTCGGCAAAATCAAAGTGGTAATTTGATCATGAATTTCATGGGCAGAGTTGTTGCGTGCCAGCGCAGTAGATGAGGCCACATGCATGAAATCAATTTTTTATACGTGAAATTGGAAGGTTATATGAACTGTATTTATTTTTAGTTTCGATAACAATAAATATCTTAATTTGATACATCAAAACCAACGCTCTTTTGAATCACCCTTGATATAGCAATTAATTCCAATAAACCTTTTTGTTCTACCTTGTATAAGCAAATTAATTATGACTCGAACTTTATAAAGCAATTTACGACTGACCAAATGCACAGTGGTTTCCATGATTTAGTGGGACAAACAAGTAAATTTCAATACAAGAGTTACGATAGTATTGAAAAGGCAGGGTTACCTATACTAGATTTCTTTTATTCTCAACATAGAGACATTAAAATTGAAATATGCAGTGTTGCCAAATTACAGGATCAAAGAGATTACTTCACTGAGTCCATTTTACACAATTATACAATATCTACACAATACTATTTCTAGTCTCTACAGTTCTTTAGTAGGTCTGCAAAAGAAGGAGTTTGGTCACATTCCAATCCGGTAAAAGGTAAACCTGCTCTTGTTATATATCAAAATTCTCATGCCAAATGTACGGCAGTTTGACCTACTTGTGTTTGATGTCCGTGTGGTTGTTCATGTCTGCGGAAAGCTGCTGCACCAGAGACAGGAGCACGTGCTGTTGCAGAGGGCAAGGAGATTGGCTGAACAACTGCTGAGGGTTGACTTTTTCACAGACAAACACCACCAAGTTCAGATCTGATGCTGACAGTGCCTGCACATACATGTAATTCCATATTGTAGGCTTGAATTAAATCCTATATGAAAATAGAACTTTGAAGTCTGGGACTAGCTTTGAGCTCAGGATGATTTACACACACCAGTCACAGTGTAAACTGTGATTTTTCAAGGCATTGGAACGCAACAATTTATAAAATTGTTACACATTTGTATCATGATTTTTAATAAAAAGACTGACAGTAAATTGAACTTGTATACAGGATGAGGCAGACCACCAGTCCGTGATGCATAGCAGCTGAACCAAGAAACCGACCTTTTTTTGTTTTAACGAAAATATTTCGACTTCAAAGAATTATGGATCGGAAAAATAATTTTAAAGATCCCAAAATAGCACTTTTGGGAAGGTAGGAGTAATTTCATTTTTAATTTTCAAATTAAAGATCCCAAAATAGCACTTTTGGGAAGGTAGGGTTAATTTAATTTTAATTTTCAAATGTAAAGGTAGGTCGAGCCGAACCTTGTTCTGAAGGTTGAATTTTGAACTTATTTTACTTCTTGTAAACAGTGTGGTGCAAAATGTCACAGTTTTACCTTGTTAAAATTTTTAGAAAATCCAAATTTTTATCCAAGGTTACCAAAGAAGTATTCAAACAATTTGTTACAGTTGTGTTCAATGTTCAATATTTAGTTTCAAATTTAAGATATTTCAAACTTGTAAAATCTAAAACATTCAAAAAGCAAGGTATGACTTTCATTACAATTATTTCAATGGCTCTCTTAAATACTTCCCTAAAAATACTAATTTTCAAGACATTTTTTGTTGCTTTACAGTGTTTTCAAACTTTGTGAAACTGTACTTTGACATTTTGGATCATCCTGTATACAAGAAGTTAAATCAAAACATTTTTTTCAAAATTATCGGAGAATCGATCTTTAAAATGAGGTAGAGCTTAAATCTACCTTTCATCTTAATCTTTACAAAATAAACCTTTACCTCCCACCACAGTGCTATTTTTGTGTGTTTTCGGGTGTTGAAAATTGTTTTTCCAAATTCTTTGCGGTCAAAATATGGGTTTTTTTTTTGTTAAAATAAATAAAGAAGGTTTCTCAAGTTCAGTTGCTACACATCATGGACAGGTGGTCTGGTCTGCCTGACCCTATACAGAAGAAACGCTAATAATTTTGAAAGAACTCAATATACATGTGTCAGAAAATAACATACACAATGTTAAATTATTTGAATACAGCCTCAGAAATATGTCACAAAACACTGCGTGATAAAAAAAATTCATTGCTTACAAATTATATTTAGTAGTAAAAACCTTACAGGGTTCCCCTTAATTTTTTCTTTCCTGTAAAACAAATTTTTATTTAAAATAAAATTAAGAAAATTGTAATACAGGGTGATTCATGAAGTTCTCCCCCCACTTCTACAGCACATTTTACTAGTAAAAAATAATGAAAAAATGTTATATAAACATAGGTCCGAAAACGCTTCGTTAGCGAGTTACAGCTAGCGAAAGATTTCGCCTGAAATTCCTGGGTAAAGAGTAAAATAAAGCCATACTGAGAACTTTTGGAAAGGTTAATTAAGTAAGAAATATCGTCGATTCTTATGTATTTTTACCTGATAAAGCTAATAAAATAGGTTTCAGAACTGGTACCTGTAGTAGTTTTTGAGGGATTCAGGGTTAAATGCAAAAAATTGGGGCACGAACAATGTTTTTTTAAGTTTGATGTACAATAACTTTGTTAAATTGGTAATATAAATACATAAAATCAACAAAACATTTAATTTGTAAGAGAATTTAATTCTGAGAAAAATTGATATAATTAAAGTCTAAAATAAAACAGAAATAAGTACAAAAATCGATTTTATTCAGTATAATACATTACCAGCTGTTAAAGAAATTACCGTACGGTATTTAGTTAAAATAAAACAAAAACAAAATGTTTGTTCCTTAATGATGAGATAAATTGAGGAAAACCAAGATTAACTGTTAAATAAATTTGTTTGTAAATAAAAATATATGTTTTATTACGATGTTCGAAAATAAAATGAAAGCAAAACATTTTCCCATTTATTGTTTACTAATCATCGAAATGCAGTTTTTTGTTTTATTAATTTCTAAGTTTGGTAACGCACGAATAACAGCTGATCAAACAATGGGTAATTCTGTACTGTTACGTTAGAACTGTGTATTAGTGGTGTTTTGCAAGCTACAGCAGGAGATCGGGTTCTGTGAATCCGTGTTATTAAATGCAATTTTTTCTGTGAGTTTATAATTCGATTGTTTATTCAGCGAAAAAAATGCCTTACTTATTTACATCAGAGGAATACGCTGATTATGGTTTTTATTTTGGGTTACTGTAATGGTAATGCTAGAGCTGCTGTAGAAGAATATGAACTACGTTACCCTAATAGGAGGATTCCAGATACCAAAACAATTTCAGGAACTTTTCGTACTCTTCGGGAAACAGGATCACTACCAAGTACTAGAACCAATTATGAACGAGCTGTCCAACTTGATGATGATATTGTTATTAATGCTGTTCATCGCAGTCCAGGTGTAAGTACAACGACGTATTTTCTAGGCGGATAGGAGTTTCGCAGTCAAACGGTGTGGAGGTCACTTAATCGAAACAAATTTTATCCGTTTCATAAACAAAAGGTTCAACATCTACAGCTAGGGGATGGTCCGCTTCGCTTGGAGTTTTGCAACTTTTTGAATATTAATAATCAACTCTACAAGCGTATTTTGTTTACGGATGAGGCACGATTCACTCGGGATGGTGTCAATAACTTGCACAATGAACACTCATGGCAGAAAGAAAATCCACATGAGGTAGTGGAACAGAACTTTCAACACCGATTTAGCGTCAATGTCTGGAGTGGCCTTTTGCACAATCGGCTGATTGGACCTTTCATATTACCTGGACGCCTAAATGCTGAGTTCTATTAGCATTGCCTTCAAGAAGATTTGCCGCAGTTGTTAGAGAATGTTCCTTTACATCTCAGACAAAATTTGTTACTTCCAGCATGACGGAGCACCTCCCCACTTTTTCACGTGCCGTTTCTGCTTACTTAAATCATCAATTTCCTGGACACCGGATTGGTCGTGGAGGGCCTCACCCTTGGCCACCAAGATCACCAGATCTATCTCCATTGGATTATTGCATCTGGGGATGGATGAAATACATTGTATACAAGACAAAAGTGAATTCTCGTGATGAATTATTTGCCCCGTATTATGGATTCGGCTGTGCAGTTACAGGGAAGTCCTGAAAAATTAAGAAACGCAACAAAAGCAATACACAAACGTGCTGCAAAATGTATTAATAATGATGGCCTCATTTTCGAACATCTATTATAAAAGCTGCGTACGGTTGGCCCAACCTGATTAATTTTGCTTACAACTAGTAATGTATTATACTGAATAAAATCGATTTTTTGGTACTTTATTTCTGTTTTATTTTAGACTTTGATTATATCAATTTTCTCAGAATTAAATTCTCTACAATTAATGTTTGTTGATTTTATGTATTTATTACCAATTTAACAAAGTTATTGTACATCAAACTTAAAAAAAAACATTGTTTCGTGCCCCAATTTTTTGCATTTAAACCCTGAATCCCTCAAAAACTACTACAGGTACAGTTCTGAAACCTATTTTATTAGCTTTATCAGGTAAAAATACATAAGAATCCACGATATTTCTTACTTAATTAACCTTTCCAAAAGTTCAGTATGGCTTTATTTTTACTCTTTACCCAGGAATTCAGGCGAAATCTTTCGCTAGCTGTAACTCGCTAACGAAGCGTTTTTCGGACCTATGTTTATATAACATTTTTTCATTATTTTACTAGTAAAATGTGCTGTAGAAGTGGGGGGGAGAACTTTCATGAATCACCCTGTATAGGTTTCAGAGAATAAGCCTTTTTTTAAGGAAGATTTATCAACAAAAAAGTATTATAACTAACTTACAACACTTTCATAACTAATAGTATTAACATCATTTCAGCCAACCAGCTTTGTAATGCAGCCAAATGAATACACCTTGCACATTTTTTGCTTGAACTCGCATCTTTACAGACGTCATAGTGTATGAAAACTTTGCACCGATGCAGTCCTTCTAAATTTAATATAAGCACTGCTTCCACCAAATAAAGGAATCTGCTCTTCAAGTGAAATATTCAAAATAATATCACAATTTTATTAAAGGAGAGGTTCTGATACAAATGAATAATACCTAATCACAATTATCTAATTTTTTTATATTGTGATTCAACCCAAATGATACTCAATGATACTCATTTATTACCGTAAAGATTACATACATTGTCACATTGAAAAACACAATATTGTACATTTCAGTTTTTAAAAGCAATGTAATCCTCCAGTTCGTCCAGATCTTTAAAAGAAGTGATATATTAAATAAATATATCAAATTAAAACAAATCAATTAATTATTTAAAACTTAATTACAATACAGAATAAAGAATTTCCCAAAATCAACAACAATTATCTAATTTATAACTAATCCCAAAAAACTCATCCACTTCATAAAGTGGGTGTTCCAAAAGGAAAAATCCAATTTGTCTTTTGAAAATACTAAATGGCAGTGATCTTAACCCCATTTTGGCAGTGTGTTCCATAATTTTGGTCCAAGAAGCAATGTTGCTAATGAATATTGTTTGGAAATCAGTTTTTGGTTACAATATTGTTTGCACCCCTTGTGTTATATTGGTGAATGTTATTAATATGTTAGCTTGTTTGACGTAGCCATATAAAGCAAAAGTTTATACACAATTAAACAAGGGACTGTCATAATATGAAGTTCTTGAAATTTTTGTTTACATGAATCCTTATAGCCAATACCAAGAAATATAACGTAACTGCTTTTTATTTTTGTATTAATAAAATTTTATTAATGTTCTTCTTAAAATGTATTTCCCCATATTTCAATACCATAAACTAACTGAGAGTAAAAAAATGCATAATATACCATTTTAAGAGCTTTTTTCGTTGCAAAATTCAGACAGTTTTTCTCATCATAAATATTGCTTTAGATAACTTTAAACAAAGAGTAGTTATATGGTCATTCCAATTTTTAAATTTTTGTCGATAATCAATCCGAGAAATTTTTGTAGAATCAAACTTTGGTATTACTAAGTTGTCAACTGCTATTTGAATTTCAAAGGAAGATTTTTTATTTGAAGTAAAATTGAAGAGCTGTTGATTTATTTGCATTTAACTGTTAAAAAAGTTTTCATTAAAGTATTGCACTATATTATTAATTTGTATATTTTGCTATGATTTCTAATCCTCCCAAATTTTTGTGTTTTATATAGTATAGATGTGTCATCTGCATATAAAAATTGTCTGGTTAGGATTACTTACATTTCCAATGTCATTAATATATATTAAAAATAGCAATGGACCAAGAACGGAAACCCTGAGGCACACCCCACTTAATGTCTGATCTTTTAGATGTGACTTCACCCCACCCCTGATCATTTTTTTATGGTGACAAACTGTTTCCGACAGACCCAAGTAAGATTTTCAGTAAATCATGAGGTGTCCCTCTTATTCCGTAGTTTTTCTAATTTATCAAGCCAAAATATTTATATTTACACAGTCAAAAGCTTTTTGCAAATCCAGAAACACACCACAAATAAAAATCACCATTTATCATTCCCTCCATTATTTCATTAAGAAATTTGATTATGCTTGACAAAGTGGATTTCCCCCTCATGAATCCATGCTGATTTACAAAAAGAATGCTCTTAGCTTCTAAAAAATCAATTAACCTATTACAAATAGCTTTCTCAAAAACTTTAGAAATAACAGGCAGAAGTGCAACTGGTCTATAGTTAATAATTTCTGAGCAGTTTTCCCTTGTTTTTAAAAATAGGCACAATTTTTAGAAATTTTTAAACTGTCAGGGAAAATTCCTGTTTCAAAACTTGTATTAATTATAGATGATAAAGGTCCTGCTATAACATCTGAAATATTCTTTAATAAATCAGTACTTATTGCAGTCCCAACCAACTGCAAAACTATTCTTCAAGTTCTTTATTATTTTAAGAATCTCTTTTTCAGAGGTTGGGTGAAGAAACATGCTGCTTTTCAATTCTTCTACCCTTAAAAGAGTAATTCAGATTATTAAAAATTAATAGCCAATTGTTCAGGGATGCCCTTAAAATATTCATTAAACTGATTGGCAATAACATTAGGATCAGTTATCAAATTAGCATTGCTTCTTAGTGAGATGTTAGCTCTATTTTTTGTATTTCTTCCTAAATCTCTGTTTATGATTTTGACAGAGTCTGAAATATTCTTAAATGTCCGTTAAACCCAGCAGGAATCACTTCTGGCTAGTTTATACTTTCCAGTTGAATCTACCACTGGGCACAGCAAAAACCGATGTGTCACTTAAATCTGAGCAACCTTATGGATGTCCAGGAGCGGCACACCACTAACCGCACATGTTGAGATTCTAGGGTACAAGGGCATTCTGCGGCAAATGCTTGCAGTAAAGAATTTGTGATATGGATCATCGAGCTTACAGCTTAGAGAGGTCTAGTCTATTGCGGGAGATGACTGTTGGAGTTGGTGGGGTTCATTCCCTAAGTGTCAAGAGGTTTTTGTTTGCCTCAACATTAGGTGTGCCACCCCCTGCCTGCTTTGACTGGAGAGGCTGGTTCAGAGCTGGCCTCCCTTTTCTTTCGAGGGGGCACGACTTTAGAGTAGTGCCCTAAATTCTTCCTCATGGATCTCAATAGGAGACGGCCCCTAACCCTAACCTTACCCATTCAGAATATCCTGTCACTCCGGAAGCAGCCCAAAGGTACTTATAGGACTAGTGCAATTTAAGCTTCTTCTCTTAAGAGAACAAAAAGAATGTCTATTAAAGCAAACTTAAAATATTTTACCTTAGAGTACAAAAACTAGTGGAGAATTTTGGTAAAAATATTACCATTTTACACAAAATGTATAGTGATTTCAAAATATGACTGTACTTATAATGAAAGTTGTAAAAACAAACCATTGAAAATTGCTGTGTAGTTTACCTGCTGAAAGGCAGTATTGATCTGTCCCTGGGTGACTAGTTGTAGGATCTGGGACTGTTGTATTTTGGTGTCCATGATATGAGGAGCCGGTGTGTGACGCTGCGAGATCTAACTGCGGCAAACATGCTGCCCTCCAGCGCAGCTTGCTGCAAGGTCAGGGCACTCGTAACCGCATCCATCACCTGCTTCTCGATGCCTGCCACCGACTTCTTCAGCTCGTTGTTCATCTGCATCGTACAGTTCTTGAGCACGTCCGACAGACCCTGCAGTTGAACACTTTGTTCACGATTCTTCTCCGCGACGCGTTGAGACTGAGCGTCCAGAGCGGTGACAAACTCTTTGGAGCCCTTTGAGAAAATCTCATTGATCTGATTGAACATCGTGGAACAGGACTTTTCAAAACTGGGCAGAGCGACGTTTGTAAAGTACTCTTTGTAACACTGAGAAATCACCGGGGTGAGACTTGATACGGTTGCAGCGCTTAATACGTCCATTACGGATTTGCTGTGTACAAGCTTCGTAATGTTTTCTTTCAGCAGATGATCTGTTGCACTCAATTTCTGGTCGATCTCAACATGAATTTGGTGTTTCAAGGATTTCTATTTGGTTATTAACTGCGGGTACAACAGTTGATGAAATCTCTTTGTTAACGGACTCAAAAACTTTGCTATTGAGAAAATTGATCACAGATTGTGAAACAGCTGATGCCAGTGCTTCTTGTTGATGTTTATTTTCTTTTGATGCAAGAATTTTTTCTAAAATAGTCATCTGTTGCTGGGAATTGTGGGAAATAATTTTCTCCATTTCTCGCAGCATGTTTTGTTGGCGAATTTCCTCGCGAAGTTGTTTCACTTCAGCGGCTTGTTCCTCAAATGCTTGCAGTAAAGAATTTGTGATATGGATCATCGAGCTTACAGATGTTTCCAAACGCTGAGTGGTTTTCCAGACCTCAGCATCTCCTCCTCCACTGGCTTCTGCCTGGTTCACACTTCTCCGCATCTGTGTCTGCTCTTCGTTCTTTCTCACTTTCAGTTGCCCTTAACATCGGAATTTCTGGCCAAACAGTCTTTTCTTTTGGTGAAGGCATGTCCCAACCTGTTCTTGTTCCGGTGGTATATCATCAGTCTCCTTGTAGAAACAACTGGTTTCACCTAGAATTTCTTGGACCTCCCTACTAGGACTGCTTCCACCACTGGCAAAGCCGAACACCGCTGTTACATTACCGTCCACTCCTGTTAATAAATTATTTTCAGTCTCTTCAGAATGAGGACTCGCGACCAAAGTCGTTGTGTTCGAGTAGGAAGTCTCATCTGTATGTGCTTTGATCAGAGACGAAGCAGATGTTTCGTGTTTTTACAGGTGAGTTGAAAGCATCTGGAGTCATGAGGTTTCAGGTGTAAGGAACTGTGGTTGGCTGGTAACTCTTGTAAATTAGGATTGGAAGCACTCAAATCTCCATTCACACATGGGCAGGGTTCGTCGACTTGATATTTGATCGTGGACTTATCGAAGGATCCCGGTTTTAGGAGGAATAAAAGCGATTTGGCAATCCTGAAGAGACTTTGGTTGAACTAAATACATTCTCACTAGAATTCCTAGCACACTTTCTTCATCATTTTCATCATTACAAATTTCTTCCAAATTGTCAGATTTGAAACGCTGGATTCCAGCATCGACGATTCCAAAACTTAAAATAGGATAAGGGAGTAGGAACTCTGAAATTGAAATTATTGCTGCCGAAGTCTCACTGTTGTTAGTGTACAGCTGTAACACATACAAGATCTTGTGGTGGAAATCTGAAAGTAATAAATAACCAGAAGCTAAATCTAAAGAAGCGTTCAAATTAATTGGCCTGTCAGGCCTCACTTTGAACGCCAGAGTCTGCAAACAAGTCCACGACTCACAAGACCACACCTTCAACTCCGAATTGTTTTTTCGCTCCAGTTATTGCAAACTTCCAGAATTGAATGTCAGGGTTGTAGTTCTTATGGTTGTCCAGAAAGAACAATGATGACAACGGCTCTCCTCCATGAGGTTGCCACTGATGTAAACACCTGGGTTTCTTCCCATTCTGCATGTAAACTTGAAAGAACTTAATTTCACCATCCAGACTAGCAGTAGCTATTGCTGTTCCATCCGGAGCAAACGCCGCGTCCACTATGGGCTTCTGGTGTTCGTTGATCTCCAGATATCCCATCTTGACCATCCCCGGCTTGACAGGACCCGTGGAATGTCTTTTCGTCACCATTTTGATGTTCCACAACTCCATCTTCTTGCCCCGAGACAGTGCCAAGAGCCATGCAACATCCTCCGCTGCTTCCTGCACATCTTCTTCTTCGATCTCATCTGGCAGCTCTGGTATGAACGGACACCATATTACACGGTAGAAGTCTCCGGTCTGTGGCACGTACTCGTCATCGGGTAAGATATGCAGCTGTAGCTCGCACGTGAGCCGAAACTTACAGTCCTCTATCACCCGGTAAACGAACAAGTTCCCGTTGTGGTCGACGCACGCCAAGATCACCTCTTTGGGAATATGAGCAAACGCTATGTCTTGCACTGCACCCTCCATGCCTTTAATGAGAGCCCTCTCATCGGTCTTCCTGTTGACTACGCGCACCACACCCACGGTCTTGTTGATGGCTGCAAACAAAATTTGTATTATTTAAAAACATAAACCACTGTATAATTTTCTACTAATTACATTCAAATTCAAAACAAATGTAAATCATGATACAAGTAATGAAATTGTTCACAATAAGGAATTTAATTTTTTTAATGGAATACAAATCCTAGACATAGCAGAGAAATATGTTTTAACTTGACACAAAGTGGAGCTAATCTATAGTTGGAACTTAATTTAACTTTAGTTCCTCAGAAGTTACAATTATTTTTTTAAGTGGCAAAATGAAAATATCTTGCACAATAATTGTGTATGACAATTCATACCAAGATGAAAACAATAGGAAGTACTAGTACTATATATTAGAGCATATTTTTAATCACACAATAATTTACAAATAATTGAATAAGAATTGACACCTAAGTTTAACCCTTTGAGTGCCAAGTATTTATTGAGTGGGTGTATTGAAAAGTGCCAGATATTTTTCTAGTGGGTGTACCTAAAAGTGCCTGCCCTTTTGAAGGCATTTTGCAAGGTTTCAGTAAAAAAATTCACACTTTGATTATTTAATAAGCTATCAACATATTTTTCCCCTGAAAACTCTGCCTAATTAACATAAAACATAATTAACATAGTTAACAAAGTCACTAAAACATTAAATTTAGGAATACCAAAAATTGACTTACCTAAAAAAAATCCAGAATTTATAAATAAATTTCTTTTTTTAATCACATTACAAAAAAATCATATCCTTTTCTTTGTCCGTATCACTGGAAAGAGTATTCAATTGTCTATAAATCTTGAAAAATTCATATCATTATCTTCAATAATGAGTGAGTTATACAACTTTTGAGTAATGTGTCACTATCTGTTGACAGTGATGTCAGTGCCTTATAGATTATTTTCGTTTAAGTCAATTGATCGGAAGTGTACTATAACAATTTATTTTTAAAAGAACAGTTCTTTATGAACAATTTAATATGATATTAGTTTAAAAATATAAAGTTTTTCGTTTTATAGTGATTTTTTTTCCTGAACGTCCGATCTGACATTGGCACTTTTCTGCCAACTTTTGACATCTGGTAGAATCGGACATCGGCACTCAAAGGGTTAAATATGGTATTCACATTTTTGACGAGTTCTATGAATCTATGTTACCTTTGATCCCATACGCGATGAGGACTCCTCCCATATGGACAGCGAGCAGTTGGCCCGTGTGGAACCGTTCCTCCCACGTGTAGTCTACAATGTTGTGTACCTTCACCTTGGAGCTACCGGATTCATGGTTGCCGGCGCTGGGTGTCACCGACACTTCGGTGGCACACACACCTCTACCGAGTCTTCCACATCAGGCTCACCAAAGTTTCTGCAACAAGAAATTTGTCAATAGTCTTATCCAGAAGGCAGACTTACCTCTAGATAATTGATGCCGGTCGTTGAACGATCTTACTCTTACGAACAGCCTAGCCATTTTCAATGATGTTTTAGAAAGTCTTTTAAGTTATATTCCTAATTAATTAAACAAACCTTGCGTAGGAATATAAAATTATGTATGTGCGATAGTGGTTGAGTTCTCATAAAACGCATATTCTCGCAACACTTTTAAGACACAATACAGAAGTAATTTTAAGGTCCACAAAATATTTTGTCTTGTGTCTTTTCTAGCAGATTAAAAATGTAAGAATAAAGTGGGCTCTAAAATGCACATAACACACATTCATCTTGTCTCTGCATGGCTTTTTTAACGTTACTCACAGTTTTACGCAGTGTTTTGCGTGTTTGATGTTTAGATGGTACAATATACCACCGCACCTAACATAGACAATAGACAATAGACAATATTATTTATTTCCTTTAAAACATTTTACAATGTAATTGGATACGTCAAATACAAGAAGACAAACAGCATTTTTGAGATCATTAGGTTACTTATAATAAGATCTTACAATTTATAGAACTTAATAGGCTATAGTATAAAAATAGTAATCAGTTGCCTAGCTAATTTCGGAAAAATTATAGTCCTTGTACTCTGCCACAGTATAAAAGGCTTGGTCTTTAATCCAGTCTGATACAAAACATTTAAACTTGTTAAAAGGCAGATTTCTAATAGGCAATGGTAGTTTGTTATACAATATGAGCTGTTGACAAACATGACTATTTAAAGTTTTTGAGAGTCTTACATATGGAGTTATAAGGTTGTTTCTATTTCTAGTTAAATGGTCATGATTCAAGTTTTGAGCAGCAAAGGAGTCTATATTCTGTTTAACATGAAGCAAAGTACTTAAAATATATAAGGATGGAACTGTGATAATTTTTAATTTCTTAAAACTAGCCTTACATGATTGTCTCAAGGTTAGGCAGTCCAGAACTCTCATGGCCTTTTTTTTGCCATATGAAGACCTTAGAGGCATGACAGGCGTTGCCCCAAAGGCGAATTCCATAGTTCATTTGTGAATGGAAAAGACCATAGTATACAATTAACAACGTTTGTTGGCCTATAGATAATTTAAGTTTCCTAAGAAGAAAGACAATGCGGGATAGTTTTTTACACAAATTTAAAATGTGGGGTTCCCAGCTCAAGCTGTTGTCCAGTGTAAAGCCTAGTAATTTTACTTCGCTACTTACATTAATAGTAACAGGAACATCCCTGAGAGAAAAATAGATCAGTTCAGTTTTGCTATTATTGGTAACTAGATTATTAGAATCAAACCACCTTTTTGCATAAGTAAAGGCATTAGACAGGTTATGTTTTACAATTTCAAAATCACTATCAGAACAGAGTAGAGTGGTATCATCGGCATAGAGTACACAAAAAGTTGGAATATTACAATATATATCATTAACAAAGACTAGATACAAAAAAGGTCCAAGAACGGAGCCTTGTGGGACACCAGCTATAACATCATCATACATCGAGCTGATGTCATCTACAACCACTTTTTGCTGCCGACCAGATAAATAAGATTTGATCAAGTTTAGTTCCTTTTTTCTGATACCATAGAAATATAGCTTATCGTACAAAATATTAAAAGACAGGAAGTCAAACGCCTTTGTCAAATCTATCAAATTAGATGCAACTATGTGTCTATTTTCAAAACCATTAATAATATACTCTACAATTGCTTCCATAGCTAAAACTGTGTTGTGTTTGGGACGAAACCCATATTGATGGCTATACAATAAGTTATTACCATTAAAATATTCATGAAGTTGTAGGATCATGCAAGATTCTATAATCTTTCCAATGATGGGTACGATGGCTATGGGTCGATAGCATTCAGGAGCCTTTAAGTCCCCTTTTTTAAAAATAGGTGTGATCTTGGTAAGTTTTAAACCTTCAGGGAAGATTCCATGTCTTAGTACTAGATTAATTAAAAAAGTTAACGGTTTGACAGTAAATTCACCAACAGTTTTTACAACATAGTTCGACAGACCAAACACATCTTCGCTTTTAGAGTTGCTAAGGTGTGAAATAGTTTGAGACACTATTTCCGTACTGACCGTTTGCCAGCTAAAACCAGAGACAGGGATAGGCTTATCAAAGTTTACAATAAAATCATTATGGTTGTTGTCATTTAAATCTAGATCAACATCACTATGTACATTTTTTGACACATTTACAAAATAGCTATTGAGACAATCAGGAGAAATAGGTATGACATTTTTAGGTTTAATATAGCATGATTCACTTCTTATAACTTTCCATGCCATTTGGCACTTGTTTTTGGCATTAATAATGAGGTTTTCATTGGCTGTTTTCTTTTGCATTTGTAATTTCTCTATTATATAGCTTTCTGAAAGTTACGTATCTATTTTTATCAACTAAGTCTTCTGTACATTTCCACTTATCATACATTACTAGCAAGAATTTCCGCATCATTTCAAGCTGCGGAGTAAACCAGTTTTTTGTATTTGAGCTTTGATTGGGCCTAGCACTGGTTTTTTTACACTTAACATTTACTACCGGACAATGGTGGTTAAACACAGAACATAAAATATCGATAAAAGTTACAAAGGCAATATTCACATCTACATTTTGATACACAGAAGACCAGACAACAGAAGACATACAATTTATAAAATTTTCTAATCTAACATCATTTATTAAGCGTTTTGTTTTCTTTTGTTTGACTGGACTAGTCTTATTATTACAATGCTTGAGGTTTAGACCAACCCATACACCGGCGTGATCAGATATAATATCCTGGGCTATCAAGGAGACTTCAAAGTAATTCTGAGTTAGGTTAGTGTATATGTTATCCAAACATGCCCCAAAGCGGGTTGGATTCTGATTAGTACAATATAGGTCAAACGACCTTAACAAATTTAGCAATTCAACAGTTTCATTACTTCTCTTATTTAACAGGTCTACATTTAAGTTACCGGCAATGGCTAAACATTCATTGGTTTTAACATATTTACTTGTAACATACAATATAACATACAATATATTGTATATACAATTTTCCCTACCTATAGTCTTCATAAATTCACCAATATTACAATAGTTATTCTAAATAAAATTTTAATTTAACTTCAAGCCAATAAACATTCACCATCATGACGTTACCTTATACCTGTTCAAGTTACAAAATAATAAAAGATAAAAATACAAGGGGATATTTTATGAGCGGTACACAGTAGTGTTTAAAGCGTTACTACTACATTAACATCTGCTAAGCGACACCCATCTTGGAATAGCGTTATAAATAAGTGTAATCTTGTTTATTGTCCCCTAGACTTTTGTTTTTTAGAGCCTCCAAATATCTATTATCTCTCAGAAGTTGAGGCTATAAGCCTGTTATATACATTTGAATACCGAGACTCACTTTGCAATAAAAGAATAATTTTCAAGATTTTCAATTAAAATGTTTTAAAATTACTATCAGGTGTACGGGTAGATGCTAAGAATAACAAGATTAAGGCTAAGTAGCCTAGCCTGCTGCACCCTCACATATATTATCTTGACAGAAGGACGAGATATCGATGCCTTCAAAGGACAAGTCTTTCTTCACAAAGATTGATGATCCACCATGCGGGGACTGTCTAACAAAAAAGTTGGCCAGCACAAAACCATGGGGGCACATAGTAACTCACTTCGTCAGAACAGAGCCAGTGTTCATTTAGACAGATAATGTCCGGCCGGTTTATCATTCAAGATGGGCCTCTAACTGACCTAGTTTATTTCTCAAAGATCTTATGTTCAAAAAGCCAACATTCATCAACACGCCTGGCTTATTGTTTCTTGATTCTTCCTCAAACACTTAAGTTCCACTTGCTATTTGATTGTTTGACACTAAAAAACTTTCTTGACTCCGCCCATCACTGCGATATGTTTTGGGGGGCCGAAATGATTTTATTAAAAGTTCCTTCCGGCCACAGATTTGGGTGCATCAATTCCTCACCAAGTTCATGGGGTACTCCCACCTTAAAAGAGCTGTAACTGCTATATCTTGTCACAAGTTTATTACAATGAAAAACGGCATCACCTTTAAGGCTATGCAGGTAGTCCTGTGATTGACTGAGCGGACACAACTGGGTCCAAACCGGAACAGAAAAAGCATCTCATGCGTTTTGGCCGGCTTAAGAGGATTACTGGCGCTTAATTTCAAAGTTCCACGCACTACCTTGTTTTTTAAACTTCACTTCTTTAGAATGTCACTGTAAGTTGGGGCTGATCCAGTGGCAGGCCTCTCCTTTCCCTCTGTATCAGGAACTATAGATATGTTGGAGTCCATTTTGCTCCCATTGATAAAATAACCTTCAGATCTCTTCTTGTAGTTGTTGTTCCAACCGCTTTTCCTGTAGTTGACCAGTCGTCCATTCTGGTACTAGAACTTTGTAAAAACTCTATTACTGTTTGAGAAGGACCTAACCCTCCTGTTGGCGACCTCTATTATTATTGTCTCCAACTCCACCGAAATTCCTCGTTTTCTGCGGAGAAGGCTTTTTTCTCAGTGCCTCTGCGATAGTCACTCACGACGTCCAAAGCATTTGGAAAACGTTCGTCATCGTCTACCAAAACTTTACTCTCGACGTTTTCTCCTCAGGTCTGAGAGTTTGGTTACCGTTGTATTATCGATTGTCGAATCGAAAGTCCTGGATTCGATTGTCAGATTGTTTGAGTTAGTGGCCTTTGCCACAGCAGAAAAAGATTTGGACTTTCCCTTCAATTTGGCCTGGTGTTGTAAACATCCGGTTTTACACTAACCCTATATGCATCTGCTGCCACTAGAAATTTATCAAATTTCTCATTTAGAGCTAAATTGTCATTCAACGTACGTTTTTCACACTAGCAAACAGTTTGTCAACAGTAATGGATAAGTTAATAAGCCCGTCAATGTCTTTTGACTGTTCAGTAAACTTGGGTTAACCTTAAACCACAAGCTTCACAAGCCCATTTAGATTTTTCAGCTAGAATCTTCATATATTCATATTCCACATCAGTGATTGACACACACGCACAGTGAAACCAATTAATGTATTGCAAAAAATTTCACACTGTAACGCACTGTCATCTTCTTTAACTAAATTTTTACACACCGGACAAAACTGACAGCTATCACAAGCCATGATATTCAAAGATGATATTTTCAATTGATATTTCACATAAGGACAAGACCGCGTTTTCAAAAGCTACCTCTATGCAAATAATACTTTATAAGAGGCTTATATATGATGTAGTGGGAAAGAAGAAACAGTGATAGCAATGTTTGTAAACATTGACTTGTTATTATATCCTTCAGAGCAGTCTTTCTGTTATCTGCTGGTACAAAGGTCAGAAATCTAGTCCCTTCTTATCTGATCTCAACTGGACCCAATCACTTCATTCCTGAATTCTCAAAAAGTTTTATATCTTTAGTTTTAGTTTACTTCTTTGATAACAGTTTTTTCACACCAACGATTTACTCATTCATATAGACAACATTTATCTCTTCACTTACCCATCAAAAAATTTCTTAAACAACTATATATTACCACTGATATTTGTAACATACAGGGAAGCACAAAAAGCACATGGTCTCTACAAACATGATCACTCCAATTCCAAAACAACAATTCTCAACATCACTAGGCCTCTCAATCAGAAAATCAGTTTCTTAAAGTGTTCTGATAAGGCCCTTTTTAATTTTGTCTGCTGATTACGGTGTTGTGGAAA
>NW_025785721.1:0-20585 GCF_021130785.1 Homalodisca vitripennis | reverse complement strand
AAAGTTTTCCAAATATTGAATTTAAATTTTTGCAATGGTTTTAGCTGGAGTAATTTTTATAAAAAGAATCTAATTTAAAAATGTTTTCCCGTCATCCTTAAAAACGTGTTTTAAAAGATGAACACCATAAATTTTAAGATTTTTTTTTTCTATGACAAGAAGCGCTGATGTAAAGAGTGAAAAACGTTACCTATTTTTTAGCTCTCAAGAGTGTAATCTAGTTAAAAGAGGCTTTTGTATTCGGTTCAAATTCTACATTCTGAAACTCTTCCTATTAAAATTCAACTAGACGCAAATTTTTTCCCCCATGTTTTCTCATTTGAATGGTTGTCAGATAACGGATTAGAAATTCTTGAAAGGGAAAGTCATTGAAATAAAAACCCCATTATGGTTCATTCAATTCTAAAGATAACTATCAGGTGCCCTAGAACAATAGCCAATTCAATATCAAAAGATGGAATTCACACCTGCTGAGGGGGCTGCTGATAGATATATATATTCGGTTGCCTTGGCAACAGAATAAAATGAAGTTGTCATGATCGATTTTGTTTGGGCAATCAATTTAATAAGAGTAGAATCAGCCTACGGTCATATTATTTCCATCAAATTTTTTATAGTTTCTTAAATTATGTATTTCAAGCAGGGTAAAAAATTTGAAAAAATATTAATTCAAAATTATGTTAATAAACTTTTTGTCCCCCCACCAATTTTATCGAATTTAAAATAACAAATTTTAAAAAAGACACAATTAAAAATTTTTATAGTAAAATACAATTAAATAAACCTTTTTTAAAATTGTATAAGACTCTGTTAGTAATTAAATCTCACAGAAACTTGTACTATGTTATAGAGCTTTCTTTACAAAAAACATTATTGTACCGTATTCAATATTGTAAAAAAAAAAAGCTAAACGATACTCATTCGCCAAGTGGTCCTACAACATGGTTTTCCCCCTAAAGTTGATTTAATTTTTTTTAAAAGGGTATTACACATTTTTAATCTAATGTGAATGTGGGGACTATGGGATTAGATTAAGACGTTGGAGAAATTATTGTGTTACCACTTTTAGTTCGTTTTTCTAAAACGTACATAGCTTTTATTTAAATTTTGCAGTTATGGTGATGATAAAATTTTATTAGTCTAGTTTTATGTATAGTATAAATATACATTATATACAACCAAATTAGATTAGATAATATAGATAACTCACATTACCTACAAGGGTTGTCTATGCGTTAATATCTTGCATCAGGGATCCCACAGAGGAGAAGTCTCTAGGCTTATGATTTGTAACTGGGGACAATAGTTATTTTTTGTTCTGCTGTTGATTAAAATTGACCATATATATACGTTAATTGCCTCTAGTGGTCCAAGCATTATTTATGTATAAATAAAAATTTGTCGCTTATTCCAAATTTTTTAGTTGGAAAATTATCACAAAAGATACTAAAAATCTAATCGGAATATCAGCACTGTTCACCATGTAAATTGTTCCATAACATATAGATTCAACCTATTGTGATACTACAAAAAGAAACATTAGATAAAGCATGTTCTAAATGGAATGAGGCAGCCACTTCTGGTCTTAGCACATAAATACAAAACATTACATAAAACATAGTTTTTATAGAAAACGACACTTTTTTCGACTATTGATCCTACCGATGAGAAACAACTTCATGATACATTCCTAGGTTTATTATTCTTGCTAATTTATATCTTCAAAAGTTGAAACACAACATTGGGTATAGCAAAAACCAAATGTGTCGACTGTAACTTAAAATACTGGGCATCCTTATGGATGTCCAAGAACAGCAAATCGCTAAAGTCCACAAATGACGGATATGTTCGGGTGATAAGGTATATTCTACCTGCGGGAGATGGATTGTTACTGTTTGTGAGGTTTTCAAAACTGTTAAGGGCTCTTGCTAAGCCTATGACCATCAGGGGTGATGCTAATTCCTTTAGATCGGAGAGGCTGGTTAACAGAGGCTGAGGCTATCTCCCCTCTCTATCCAAGAATACATGAATGAGACTTAATGCCGCAAAATCCTTCCCCTCTATATATTGTGGAAGCTTCTGAAAGAGGAAGGCGACCCCTAACCCCAACCTTACACCATCCCACGAATCGATTGTCACTTCTGGAATGCAGCGCAAAAGGTTCCTATTAGGATTAAATGCAATTTTATCAAGCTTCCATGCACCTACATGAGATGGGAAAAACAATAACAAAAACTCCGTGAACAATAAGCTTAACATTAATTTAAAATATAATATGAAAGCTTACTACAAACTGAGACTACGTATTGTTAAAATGAATTCAGGTAATTACAGTTTCAAAATATAATATGGAATTTCCATACGGATATAGTAATATTTAGTGCAAACCCGTTTCTTTTCTAAATTTTTTTATTGTGCGATTTAAAACTGTTATTTTGTAGATTTAGGAAAAAATTACATTACTTTAGAATGTTTAATGTTATTATAATATATAATAAGCCTAGTTTTTGGGGCAAGTAAAAAGACAAAAGATAAGCGTGTAATAAATATAAGAGGGGTTTTTAGGGTTTTTAATGGGGCGAATAATAAAAAACATGTTAAAATCTTTACATCTAAACATTAAGTTTTGAATTTATAGTTACATTGTGTAATGAATAAGAAAATAGACAACAGAGTATCTGTATGATATAGCAGGTTTCATTATTTATTAATACGAAAAGATTAAATATTCATCAATTACTGTTTAATAAAATTGTCGTTTATTTGGTTTTCCACTCCCCCCCCCACCACACACACCATCCCCCACCCCGGTTGCCTTCTAAAAAAAGCTATGACAGCTCAAACTGAAGGACCAACAAAATTTTGTTAAGGACAGAACCCAACAAAACGAAGCGGAGAAACAAATTTTGGCACGGTAAACCGCAAGGGTCGACCTATTTAGTGATCAAGAAGACCAGTCATACAATTCCATCGGCCCTTTTGTTTACCACCTAGACTTTGGCAAATTATATCCTCGATCTCACTTTTACCTCAGCCACGTAGTGTGGTTATATACAACTAAACTTTGCCCAAACAGAAAGCCTGACCTTCTATTAAAAAGCAAATTATAAAATAAACGCATTTTCTTTAAGTTATTGGGCCACGGGTAAATTAGTGTTTGAGAAACTGAAACTCAAACAGTATTTTGGGCTCTCAAGCCCACGATAAATTTTTGAATTTTGTACTTAATAATTCTTGTAATTAATTAAATAAATTAAAATGTTATTTTCCCTGCAATGTATAAGATTGAAGGTTAATTTTATTCCACTACAATGCCTCGTATTAACACATACAAAAGACCCAAAGACGCATTTATTTTATGAATACAATGTTGTACATTTATAAGAGTATCAACCCAAAAACTGAATTACTTAGGGTTATGTACAATATAATTCTGTTTAGTTTTTAACGACGTGAAATATTTTTGGTTTTCATAAATATGCGAATTGGGCAAAAAGCCTAAGTTTAACGTTTTGGTTAAATTTTAAAACGTATAATCCAAAGCGTATACCAAACTACTAGTACATTTTATCATACTAAAGAAACACACAAGAATGCTTGAGTAATAATTGACGAGTGTCGCCTCTACTGTCGGGAGCTGTGGCCGGTCACACTATAACGTAATTGTCCAAGCTCCTGGAGCCCTACGGGCAGTTTAGGGGTTCCTTTTGTGTTTTCAGGCCATCAGATCCTGTCAGTGGAACATTCATATTAATATCCCGTGTCTTTGTGACAAGTATTCGTTAATGAATCCTTTATAAAAAACAGTTAGGTTATTAACAAACCCCCTCCTCGTCTTGAATTAAGCTTACGTTATGTTTGTCATATTTAAGTACGTGAGGGCTTGGTCAAAGATGGACCAAAAAAATTAATTCGTAATTACAAAGATTATTTAAGAAACGATGATACAATTATCAAAGGTGGAACATCCTGGGCATTCGAATTGATATAATTCCTTCACTAGTGTTAACACAATTATATTGTGTTAAAATTACTAAATACTTAAATTCAGGCAATGAGAATTGTAGCGATTAGTAGTAATTGTGGCTCATGTTTCTTAATAGTATTATATAACAGGAGTTAGATAGAGAATATTTAAGGTTCCCTAGGACCACTATTCGGAGGCCAACAGTATAATACAAGGGAAAATAATACTGTTTAAAAGACAATAAAACGAATCTGTAAAATTCAAAACAGTACATGGAAAATAACTGTTTAAAAGGACAATAAAGCGAATTCTGTTTCAAAATCAAAACAGTTAACTCACGAATGAAAAAATTACCGAATCTATAGCTTGTTTTGCTTCTAGCTTGTTCTTCGAAGCTTGTTCAAATCAATCATATTTGAAACTGTCCTTGCTACGAAATACATATCGAAAAATCTTTCTACTCTAACAAAAATTTGATAGTAACCACAGTCTTTATTCTTTGAATAGTCCTTCTTTTTCCAGTAACAACCAAGTGTTAATTTATCATAGTTTAATTTATTCAATCCCTATTAATCTTTTTATTCATTCCAATAAACAGTTCAAACAATCTGTTCGGTAATTGTACTTTATAATCTTCCAAACTCGGCACCTACCCATTAATTGTAAACCCAGAGATCCTTATTTCATTTTCATTTTCCTTCAGATTCAAAACATTTTGTCCCATTTCTTAATTTTCTTCTAATTCATTCCACTTCTTATATTCTTTCGAACTGTTAAATCATCCTCATTCCTTCATTCGACATCATTCCTGTTCCCCCCATAGCCTCCATTTACCATACGGAAAATACCTTTGAGTCGCTTGTCCAAGTTTCACTACTTTAGTAATCCCCACTCTATCATTTTTACTTAAGGAACAAGTTATCCAACTTTTAAGCTTTAAAGCTTGGCAAATAATTTGAGATAATTCAGTAGATAATCAAAGGTCTTTTTAAGGTCCCTACACACTGGTAATTAGAGTATTTTTAAAATCCTGAAAAGTCTACTGAAAATCCCTCATCACTCAAATTAATCCTGACCCCACATACTTTAAAAGCTTAAAAAGTTGGATAACTTTTTCTTAATTAAAAAAGATTATTTTACTAAAATAGTGAAAACTTTGACACACTCAAATTTTTCTTATATAAATGAAGAGGCGATGTAATAAAGTAACCATGTCTCCGTTTTGTAAGAGAAGAAATCCTAAAAACATAACTATGATCGAAATTTTATAGCTCAAAAATCACTATTTAAAAAATCAAAAACAACTTTACGAAAAGTGACACTGGAATTATTTGAGGAATTGGGCTGAAAAGAAAATCAAATTGTCGATTCATGAAAAAGAATGTACAATATAGAAAAATTACGAGAATTACAAGAAGAAAAACTATTAAGGAAGATAAAAAAAAGATTCTCAATCTATTTAAAGATGAATAACATTACATTCAATCGCCGCGATAAAAAATTTGTCCTATCAAAAACTAACGAATAAAACTTAAGTGTCTTGAAAACGTATCGGAACAAATAGACAAAACTCTTAACGAAAAAAGACACTCTGAAAATATCATGAGATGTTGAACGTTTTAATCCTCTATTAACACTCGGTCTTTTCAAGCTAATACATTTTAACACAATTTAAACGATAATTCCACTGTCAACTTTACAAATATCATATCAATTATGAGGGCCAGAAAATTAAAAGTGTATAATAGAGAAAATAATTTTCAAGAGAATGGTTAAAAATAATGAAAGGTTATATCTCTTTGGAATGTTGAATACGAGAAGAACCTTGTAGTAAACGGTTGAACCACAAACTTGCCCAATGTACTATATACTATATAAAGCAGACTGAGAATTCTTTGATGTAAAAACGACTTTTAATTACTCTAAGCAATTTAATAAATTAACACATTCGAGAGAACATGACAAATCATCCATAATAGAGGTTCTGGATGGGACATTTAAAAGCTGGCAAACAACTAGTTTTGAGCAATTTAATAAAACACGAAATGATGAACGGCGCAGGATCATATATCGATTTACCAAAGATAACTCAAAGAGAGGAAGCTTGTTGGGTGATATATCAAACAAAAAAAAATAAAGAAAAGTGATTTCTGTTTTATATTTAATTATTCTATTCCGATTGTGCATATTGAAAACCAGGATAAACTCATCGTAGACAGAGCAAATAGCAATTACGAGAGATTTGTAAATGACGAGATATTTTCGAGGGCTCTTGCGTTATCCAATGTCTTTAAAAAGATATACAAATTATTTTGAGAAACGCGAGCTCTCCAATATATTCCAAGTACAAAATATCCAAACAAAAAATGGTCTATAAATATATACAGTTATTGATGAAAAACTCAACATTGTTCCATTAACAAAATATTCCGAAGTTTTATAATTGCCGAGTTTTTTGAAATCGATTTTATTGTATGTTAAAACAAGACATGAGACAAATCTCATTATTGGTTTTGATCACAGGATTTAAATAAACTCGTTTTCTTCCCTCTCAATTATCTACTAAATGTAACAATAAATAAAAAATTTCTTTCGTAGAAGTTGTATTGAGTCATTTCCTAACAAATATAGTGCATTTTAAGCTTGATCAATTTCTTTAGACAATGTTGCAAGCATACATGAAGTTTGTGTAAACCAATTAATGCATGCCATTTTCAAGTCCAAACAAAACAACATTTACCTAATTATCAAAAGAAATTTTCTACACATCCTTCAACGTGTATTTATATGGATTTTGAAAGCATATTAGAGAAGAATTCCAACATGCAAAAAAAAATCCGCAAAAAATTCCGACTACAAACCGATAGATTCAGAGAAACACATTCCCTTTATGGGTTTTTACTCTATATTTAGTGTCGAATGTGACCAATCGCATGTTACAAAACCGATATGTTAATCGAGCCATAAAAATGAAGAAGATTTTACCTTTAATGTTCCAAAACTCAATTGTTTGAAAGAAACTCAATAAAATTATCGAAATACATCAGCGGAAAACAAGTATAATTACAAAGAAACAATGAAACCTATGAAATTGACTGGAAGGAAGAAGAAAATTTCGTTATCAAAATTCTAAACGTTTCGTTCAT
Source organism: Homalodisca vitripennis (assembly GCF_021130785.1). Taxonomy (NCBI): domain Eukaryota; kingdom Metazoa; phylum Arthropoda; class Insecta; order Hemiptera; family Cicadellidae; genus Homalodisca; species Homalodisca vitripennis. The sequence continues at coordinate 13,472 of NW_025785721.1, read as the reverse complement.
ATCTGTGAAACAGAGTAGGAGTTTCTGATGAAGAAAAAAGATTTAAACAGTGTATCATTGTCATTTTAAAACCGGCACAAATTTAGACGGATGGCTGATCACTTTATGTTGTAATACTGGAATTCCTCAAAATTTCCAACCCCTCAAAAATATTCCAAGTTTTTCATGTCACAATAATGAGTTAGACTACCAGAATACTCATTCTTGTACATAAAAAAATTGGCTAACAATACTGGAAAACGTTGATTTGATTGCCAAAACAACCGATGAACAGATATATATACATTTATTCTGTAAATTCTGGATTATGGATATGAATTCGTAAAGGTCTAATAAACCTAGAAAAATACATTAAAGTTGTTCCTTTCGTAGATACGTTCAGATTTATGGCCTTCATCTATAGAACAAGTTAGCCTTAAAAATCTAAAGACAGAAAGATTTTAAACATACAAATCATTTTAATACAAGGATTGGATATGGAATATTGAATGAAAACTCTATAAAGACAGACAGACCAAATGACGACACAACGAGGGTGGGGATTTTTAAAAATTTTTCTAATCTGGAAAAATGGCATATTTCCCTTACGAATTTATCACCGATAGTATTGATAAGAGACTTGATTACACAGATAGACCCTGAAATATATCAAGAATTCTATTCATCTTTTTGGACAGATGGAGTGGAGAGCATATCTGAGAAAGATTATTCACACACTACTTGAGCAGTTTGGAACAAATTAAAAGAGGAAAAAATCTTGGGTAAATTACTCTAGATTTGTACACATATCTCATGATCGTTTTATTGCTTTGCTGATATATTTGAAAATTTCAGAAACATTTGTCTATAAATTGTTACCAAAACTTCGATCCAGCATCAATTATGTATCTGACTGCTCCAAAGTCTCGCTATGGGGGAACGCTATGTTATAAATAATTTTAACGCAAAATTGAGGCTTGTTCTAAGCTTGAAGGAATGGAGAACGGAAGATAACGATTATAACATGTATTTGATTGATTGAAAAAGGTATTTCGCAGGCGGCAGATTTCTCAATGTATATATTAAAACGATATGTTTTTTCTTTTAAGCAAATAACAAAATATTTGAAAAGCATTTTTGATGGAGATCAAAGCACTGACAAACTATCTGTTTGTTATCGTCGGATCGCTCCCAATAAACCTTATTATGGTTTACGGAGCTTATGCAAAAGTCTTACCATATTTAACCCGAACATCAAGTGGATGAATGAACGATCTAAAAACATTATACAAAAACTGAAGAGTGTAGTGGGCAAGAAAAGCAGAAGAAACAAATTTTTTAGAAACTCACTGGGCGACAGGAAGATTATAGTGGGCATATATTCATCGAAGTTGATCTAGGATTATCCAAACAAATTTTTACATGAATCATACACAAGGATATTTTTTACCTCCTTGCTCACCAGAACACTTATAAACCAAATAAAACCAACTTTCACTCTGCAACAACTTCTACTGGATAAAACTGATGAATACGTTTGTTTCATTCGAGAAAATTTATTTTTTTGAAATTTTACACTCCGAGACTAGAGGTTGAGTTCTCCTCTACTTGGCTGTTGTGATAACATGGTGGATAGAGACAGTTATTGCATTACCAGAATTCAGAAGCCCTTTTATATGAAAAAAGTACAATTGATTTTAACACACAACATGGAAGAACCAAAGCTACAGCAAGTGGAACTTTGAGAATAGATATTTTTACAAGCTCTATGAAGAACAACCTCAGGTTTTTTTGGAAAAAAAGTATGGGAAAAAAGATGTGCGAAATAGATGTTGGCATATTCCACAAACTAGGAATAATGAAGACATTTTACACTCAACTTCAATGAAACAGGCACTTAAAGGAGAGAAAAAACAAACTTCACAAATGCTTTTAATTATCTTTGTCCGCACAACTGTAATAGGCGTACGTCAACATGTATATAATATCCTTATAGCTAACTCACATTAATTGTATTTACAAACAGGTTAAATTTTAACAAAAGACTCGATCTACATAGGAGATTTCTTACAGTTCTTGACCTACACTCAAAATTGTTAATGTATATGAGTTTTTAATTTACGATAAATTAAAGGAAGTTCGACCCAGATTTGAATCTTTTGTTACATGGATACAGACAGTTATTTTCTAGGCAAATTTTGTGAAAACGAGATCCTTTTATAAAAATTATTAAAGAAAATATAGAGGACTTTGATACGGAGCGATTATCCAAAAGATCATGACTGTTTCGCTACTAAAAATAAGAAAGTTATTTGGTTAAATTCAAAGGAACCGAGCTAAATGGTGCAATCTTAGAACAATTTTGTGGATTGAGATCGAAAATAGTATTGTACGTACAAATATCTAGACAAAAATCCAGTTAGGTGTAAAGGAATTAAGAGAAAGTGTTGTAAATAAAACAATAAATATCGAAAAACTTGAAAAGATGTTTTGTTCGAAGATATAAAGAGGAATTTAGAGAGATGACTGTAATAAAAAGCATATAAACATGGAGTTGTACACAATTAGCCCACTAAAAACAAGCTGGCCACACTACGCGCTAAAGAGTGGATAAAAGAATTGTCCTAGAAAAATAAGGATCGACAACAGTACCGTATGGCTATAATAAACTGAGAAGCAAAAATGTGGTATACTAGACGAACTATAATAAACTTGGAAACTTTGATATGTAAATGGAAGTATTGATTTAATTCACTGTCACAAGTGTAAAAAGAAAACGAAAAATATAGATTCTAAGATTGTTCAAACTCAAAACGGATTGTATAGAATTGCAGCAAAATGTTCAAAATGTAAGACAAATAAGAGTAACATTTATAAAGAATCCTTATGTATAAAAAACAAGGTAAAGAAAGAATTGAAGAATTAAAGAAGAGATGAGAAATTGAAGCTAGAGGAAATTCATGCACCAGTCACGAAAAAAGTTTTAAAAAGAGGAAAAAATTATAACATTAGGAATTGGACGATTTATGGGCAGCAGATTTAGTTATAATGTCTAACTATTCAGTTCAAAATGATGAATTTAAGTATATGTTAAATGTTATTGATACTTTCTCAAAATATGCTTGGTCAAGAGCTATCAAAAAGAAAAACGGCAAAAGGGATGTTTCAAAAGCTTTCGAAGATATTAGTAAAAGATGCCATAAGCGTATCAATCACAAACCTCCTTAATCCCTACTTTCTACAGATAAGGTTTTAGAGTTTTTAAAAAATAAAGAATTTAATGATGTTTTGAGAAAATACAAACATTACAGATTTATCATACTGAAACGAAGAGAAAATCAAGTATTGGTAGAGAGATAATAAACGGAACTCAAAATGAGAGAATGACAGTAATTTATTGACGATTAATTAAAAACTTTAAATGGATCGATATTCTTCAAAAAATCGTAAACAATTATAACGATACGCAGTTCACAGCACAATCAAAATGAAGCCCAAAGACGTAGATAAGGATGCAGAAAAGGAGTTATTAGAGACCGTTTTCAGTATATTCACCAGAAAATTCACACTAAGACTAAATTTTAAAAGGTTCAATGATCATGTATAGAATTGTTAGTAAAAAAAACAAACAATTTTCAAAACAAATATAAGAACAATTGGTCAAGAGAAATCTTTGTGACTTTATCTCAAATTAATAACACAGATCTGTAACTTATAGTATAAAAGATTTAAATAATGAAAGAAATAACCGGAAAAGCTTTTATGAATATGAATTTGAGAAAGTCAAAGCTGTAATTTTTTCTATATAAATGGAAGCTCAAAAAAGAAAGTGTACAATTTGTCAAGAATATAAATATTTTGAAGAATTTCATAAAAAATAAGGACTAAACAAAGGAGGGAATAGGGTCTATGTGTAAAGATGTCGTAGTAAATATGAGAGAGAGATCTATACGATTAAATTAGAAAAATTAACGTTAGAAGAGAAAAAAATGTTGCGTTTGTAAAGTAAAATTAAGGATATCTTTTTCTAAAATTTTTACGATGGCATTATAGGTTTTAAAGATAAAAAACATGCACACATTGTAAAGATTGTGCTAAAAGAAATTATTCAAAAAAAGTCAAAAGAATACAGGACTCTTTGCGAGTGTGGACGAATCATTCAATGGTTACCTTCATCTTTTTTATCTTCAAAAAACATTTACAGACAAAAATACTCATAATTCGATAGTTTTAACATTTTCATTGTGTAATAATTTTTTTTCTATATAAATGGAGTCTCAACAAGAAATGTACAAAGTGTCAAGACAGTTTATAAGAGAAAAGAATAGAAGAAAAAAAGACTGTTATTGTAAGGAATCTATATGATAAAATTGGGTCAAATTAACTTTAGAAGAAAAAAACGTGTAACTTTTGAAAAGAAATTAAAAATATTTCTGTGACTTTTAATAAACTGGCACAAGTATAGTATAAAGATAGAAAAGATGCTTTTTGCCAAAGATTGTGCTAAAAAAAATTTTCAGCCGGAAAAGTAATAAAAAACGAAATGGCCTTGTGAAATATGAAAAAAGAATTTCTACAATGGTTACCTAGTTATGCTAAACATCTTTTTACCACCAAACAAAATATAATTAAAATCGAGAGTTTTTAGTAAAATTTAGAAACATTTTCATCGTGTAGTTTAGATATTCTATAAATCAGTCGAGATTCTGCCATATTTGTAGTAAAATGATTTCCGTGTCTGTATATAATAAAATATTCAAAAGATTCTTTTTTCATTTGGTTGTAGAGATTTATTACTCTTTGGATCTCCAATGTCTTAATAAAAATTTCCATTTCTGGGTAATCCAATTTCACGTTCTTTCAATCTTTTCAATCTCTCTTTTGAGCTCTGATAACGTAATAAGGATATTCCCACATGTGATTTTTCTTAATTAATACAAAAACATGGTGTTTTTTCTTAGCAAAAATCTTTACAAAACAAGGTATGGTTTCATTAAGTCAATTTTTACACTTTGTTTTGCGATTATTTCCGTATTTTGATTTCATCTTTAATTTGCAAGTGTTTTACTTCATCCTCTAAATATTTAATCTGGTTTTCAAGTTTTGGTACTCACCAAAGTTTTCTAATAGAGGGCAAAACTTCTTTTGTAACCCCAAGTTTTTGAAGAAGATTTTTTGCCTCTTTTTATGTGATCTCAAAAATTTTAAAGAATAAAGTCCTGATTCATTGATGAAATATAGTATTTTTTTGAAAGTTAGAAGGTAGGGCAATCGAATGATCCCACCTTATTTATTTCAGAATATGATAATTTATCATCATTATTCATTATCCACATGCTCTCTAACTGCGTGTTTCGTTATTTTCATATTCTAGAATTTCTGCAACATCTTTAGCTTTAAACCAAAATTCGTTATTTTTATCCACAATCGTAAAAATATGTTTGTTTTCAAATCTAAAGTTGATTATTGAGTAGGTCTACAACTGACTCCATTTAGATAGAAAAGTAAAATTTAACTAGTAATTTTTATTTAGAGAATAAAGGCCAGATTCATTAATGAAAATAGTATTGTTTTGAAAGTTGAAGGTAAGAAACGATTCGTTCCCCTTGATTCATGTCCGTTGCTTCATCATTCTTTCGACAATCTTAAATATATTGTTGTTTTATCTCTCATTATTTAATAAATTTCCCTCAGAGTCTCGTATAGTTAGAAACGATTTTTTGAATTCTTGTAAAATTTTTTCTAATAGGAATATAATCGATTTCATTCGGTTTTTTCACTGATTTTTTGATCCATAAGCAACCATTTGGGGGAAAAAAGTGTACAAAATTTCAGATTCTTTGTGTAAATGTTCGGTATGATTTTCAAAACTAGGTTCAACGAGATTGCAGTGCACTTCAGTTACATCGAAACGGTCTAAATTTTGGCGTTTTATTTCCTAAATATACCTGATTTGGCTCAATAGTTTCTTGAACAAACCCTAATAAATCTACAATAATTGCTGAACCTACACATTATTACACATTACCTAATTACACATTATTTCTTACTGGTTGATTTTATTTTTGAATTTTATTAGAGAGATAATTTTTTTGCATTTCAAACTTGTTTTCGTCAAAGTTTTAAAGATTTATCTGATTGTTTGAATGTTTTCAGATAATTTTTAAGGGAATTTTTTATTTGATCGAAAGTATAATGTCCTTTGTTTAAACCATAATATTTTGTTTACGTTACTTCTCACTAAATCCTTATACAATAAGGAGAACTTTCACTAATATTTATTACAAAATTGTTAGAATAAAACCCGCTTAAACCGATGAAATAATTTGATTCTTCCTCTAAATGAATAGGATGTTCCAAGTTTAAAAATAATTGAGAGCTTTCTTGAAGTCAACTTGAAACAGCTTCATTTTCGCTATTTAAATGGAGAAAATTTTTAAAGCAAAAAGATCAGATAAAACTTCAAACGTTTGAAGAAAATAAGAAAGATCAACCAATCAGATTGTTAATTGTTGGTTCAAGTGGATGTGGAAAACAACTTTATTATTGAATTTTATCTACAATAGGTTGATTCCTTATTCCAATTTGTATGTTTTTAGTAAATCTTTAGATCAAGACGCATACAAAAAAATTACAAACAAAGATTCAAAAATATTTGAGAAGAACTTAAGCAAAGAAATATCACATGTTTACAATGCTTCTGAGGACATAGTTCCATTAAGCGAATGTAAACCCAATTCGTTAATCGGTTTTTGATGATTGTATTTTGGAAAATTAGAAATAATTTGAATATATTGTGTATTTTTAAGCAAGACGATTCACTATTCGAGAAAGATTTACAACAATTATTGGGGGATCTGATATGAGTTTTAACCACTTTATTGAGTTGTGTGATAAAATTTGGAAAGAAGACTACGGTTTTTTAACTATTAATCTAACTTTGAAGCCTAAAAATGGAAAAATATTTGAATAAATTTTCTAAACATAAATGATGCTCATTGGTCTGACAAATCTACTTGATAAAATATTTGTTTACAACTATTTTTATATTATCTTTAATTTTTATTTACATTATGAAAATAACAGAAAACGGTAAATCTGTTCACGTTCCACGTTCACGTTTCATGTTTCACGTTTGTGTTTACGTTTTCACGTTCATGTTTTACGTTTCGTGTTCACGTTTTTTACGTTCCACGTTCACGTTTTACGTTTCGTGTTCACCGTTTTTACGTTCCACGTTCACGTTTTACGTTCCACGTTCACGTTTCAAAATTTTTCTAATTAAATGGTGAACGTAACTTCTGAAGAAGCGAAAAAACTTGAATCAAATCGAAAGAAATTAATCAAAGAATTTAAAGAACAGATTCGAATTGATGAAAAAAGAACAAGAATTTATTCAAAAAATTAATCAACCTGTAACTTCTGCAATTAAAAATGGTTGAAGGTAAAATTGAAAACGTTTTAAGCGATAATCAAAATTTGATGAATTTGGTTCCAGTTGTACGACAATTTGCCGATATTTCAATTCCAGAATCTGAAGTAGAAGAGTTTGAATTGCCAAAATTACCATCTTCAACACCATTTAGACCTTGAATCATTGAAGACTCTACTATAGTTGAACCAATAAGTCCTGGAACAACGGATATAATAATTGGGTGAAATTGGTAAAAAATTTTCTTCCTAGAGCAAAGGATGATAAATTTGGGTTTGTATTGGGACAGAAAAAAGAGAAGTTTATGATTGGAAATTTTACCCGTTAATTTTGAACATAATGATATCATTATTAATGAAAAAACATATGAAGGAACTCATGGTTTATGGAGATTATTAACAGACTATGACGCTCCAAAAGATAATTTATATTCTGAAGAAGATTTGAAAAAGTAATAAAGAAATTTTATGGGAATCTGACTCAATTTACAAAAATAATGATCCATCTACTAAGAAGCCTAAGTCAAGTAGAGGTAAAAAATATATTAAATTAATTAAACCCAATTTGGGAAAAAAAACGAATCGAAGGATCAGGTGTAAGAAAATACAATGATAATAAGATTGAGTACAGATATATCGACGATTTGACAAAACTCGATGGAATTATTAATTATATTTATGCTCAAGAAAAGGCTGGAAACAAACAATTTTTTGAATGAAAAGAAAGGAAAGCGATAAAGATTTTATTTCGAACAAAACTTGATGAAATGATTGAAAAACCTGATGGAATTAAATATTTAAAACGAATTTTGCCGGCAATAAGTTATCTATGATTGAGGGTAGTGGACTTTTGAATGATTTTATCAACAATTTACCTTTTGAATTACACGTACCAACTTATCAGTATCTGGGGGCCTGGCACAAAACTCGAAAAAAGACTAAAAAAGAGGAGATCCTGGTATAAATAAATTAGATCAAGCTGCTATGGAACACGATATTTTTTATGCAAACCATAGAGACACAAATTCCAGACATATAGCAGATAAAATTTTGCAAGATAAAGCAATGGATAGATTTTTATCAAAAGATGCTAGTTTAGGTGAAAGATTTATTGCGCTTCCAACAGCTGGAGCAATGTTTTTGAAGAGAAAACTAGGAATGGGAATCGAAGAGAAACTTGAAATTTTAACTATATAAATGGAGGTGAATGTAAATTTCAGCAAAAATCAGGAAAGAAAAAAAAAATCCGCTTTTAAGAAGAAAAATACCCGTTAGTATTTAATTTAAAATAGATCAACAAACAAATGGCGAAGATAAGATATTTTTAACATAATAGACAATTACAATAAACTCGAAACACATAAGAAAAAAACCAATAAAGGAACCAGAAATAGAATTTTCTTATAATCAGTTGAAAAGAACTTAAAAATGGTGGACTTTTGAAAGATTTATTAGATTTTGGAGAAAATATTCCAGTTGTTAAAAATGTTGTTCCTTATGTTCGTAAAGCTGCTCCAATCGTTTTTAAAAAAAGATGTGATTCCTATTGTTCGAAACATTTTAAATTGGTTAGATAAAGAGTTGGAAGATGTTACAGGATCTGGATTAGATGAAAAAACTTTGAATTACGTGAAATCAAACATAAAAAAAAAATTTGAAATCCAAACCTTTAACATTCGGGGAATTGGAAGAAATCTGCAAAAAATATTAAACATTTTAGAGGAATCTTCATGAGAGATACATTACCTGAAAAAGTTAAGAATTTTGAATGTGGAATTGTGAATTTAGACTCGATTATGGGAAGTGGGAACGCAATTGGATTTGTTATTATAAAAATGATAAGAATGCATGTTATTTTGATTCGTATGGAAGAATTGAGGACAAACCACCTATAGAATTGATTAAATATTTAAAAAAATCAAGCGTTCTACTACAGATTCAGATTATAAAGATCCCCCAATTTTGTGGTCATTTATGTGTTTTTGTGTTGTATGAACTGAGTGATGGTAAAGATTTTTAAAGAAGTTGTTAACAAAATTATTACTTAATAAATATGGATTCACAAAATATTTTTGACGTATTTGGAACACAAATTAAAACAGAAAGTATTCAAAATGTAGATAATAGTTTTAATTTTAATAGTTTGAGAAATGAGTTTGATAACAAGTTAGAAAAATTTATTACAAAACCTTCCAGATTCAGATATGTTTGCTGTCGAGATTGAAGATTTTAAAGCAGAATATGATAACAAACTTGCAAATTTCATGAGTTCAAGTGAAGTTGCTGATAAAAAAAAAAAAACATTGAAAAAAAGAATTTGAAGATGGTGGTGCAAAAAAAAATATTTACCAATTTAATGTCTCATATCGAAAAAGCTGATAAAATTACTGAAGCGATCAAAGTTGAAAAAGAATTATGTTAGTTTGGCTAATAAAAAAAGGAATTGTCGGTGTTCGACCTGGTATTGACAAACATGATGTTGTTGTTAAAGAACAAATTTTAAAACCTCTAAAAATTATTAGGAAAACATCGATATTGTTGATTTACATGATCCGAATGTTAAAAATGCCTTTAGATTTTAAAGGGAAAAAGAATTAGCAGTGTTAGTAAAGGAATTAATCCATTTGATGTTGTTGTAATGATTCAATTAGAAGATCCTATTAAAATTTTTTAATGAACTAAAACAAAATTATGAGAATCATTAAACAGCATGTTTAAAGATTTTACAACAGAAGTCTATGAAAAACTTGATGAAAGAAGTAAAAGATCAGTAGACGATGGTTGGTGAAATTAATGAAAAACTTATGAAAATCGAGCAATATATTAATGAGCAATTGGGAAAAATTGCGCAAAATTTATCATACATATGACGATAAAATTCGTGAATTTACTTGAAGGGAATCGGTGATAAACTCGATAAAGTAAATAAACTAGAAGAAAAACTTTAATTAAATTTAAAGAAGATGTTAATAAATCTTTTGAAAAATATTGATGGACAGATTTAATGGATTAGGTGGCTATGATGACAAAATTTCTCCTTTATAAATGGCGCTCATAATATTGTGTGAGGTTGTAAGGCAAAAACTGAAACAAATGATATAAAATACTATGCAAATATCAATGGAGTTTAAAAGAGTTTCTGATACTGGAGAGTTAAAAGATACAGTTGATTGGAACAATATTATAGATAGCGGTTACTATCCTGTGCAAATTTTATTGAAAATATGTGGACCGGAGATCACAAAATTTAAGGAAGAGAATCCCGAATATGACGAAGTAGATCATTAAAAATGACTTAATCTTTTTAATTATTTTACTAAAATTTATATCTTTTCTTATAAAAACGTTACATTAGATCGATGAAAAAATGATATCTTTCTATATACATGATGTTTAAAATTTCTAAATTTTCTCTTATTATTAAATGGCGGACTACAGAAAATATGCTAGTGACATTGAAAGGGCGGAGTTTTAAAAATTTTCTATCCAATTAGTAAACAACATTTGAATGAACCGAATAAAAGAACTGAGTTTAATATTGATTTTGGAGATAACTTTTGCTCGTCTAACTTCCAGGTTTATATTTCTGGAACTTTAACAAAACAAGATGGTCAAGCATATCTTGGAACTGATAATGTTAGATTAATCAATAATTTTATACCTTTTTTATTTTCTAAGATTGAAGTAAGAAAACACAATAAATTGATAGAAGAAGTCGAAACTGTGGCAATTAAGCACAATTAAAGGAACTATTTCGTATTCAAAAAAGTGATGTTATTTCTCAAACTTCTAATGGCTTTGAATCAGATTTTAAATTTGGTGTTTTGAAGCAGCTGGAAATTTATCTCAATTTGGATTAGGATTTTTTGAAAAATGTTACTATTCCGATCTATAAAGGAGGATTTTTTCTAAGTTGTATAAGAGCAGAAGACGATGAATGTTGATTTCTGAAGACTGCAACTGGAAATGTTATGCCTGTTGATGGAAAAATTAACAATTACAGATTTTTTTTATTAGGAGTTCCCAAATGATTGATTATAAAACCACGAGTAAAATTAGGTTGATATTTTCAGTTCAAAGGTAAATAAAAGGGCGGAAAAATGCGTAAGCTTATGGATTACTATGAAAATTGTCCAATTCCTGGGAGCTCAAATGTTGTTAGTATAGCAATTAGACCCTTTGTTATTCGAATTACAAAAAAGATTGTTATCATAAGGACCACAAAATAAAAACGAATGTATGGAAAACGATATTATATGGTGTTAATAAAACATTATATGGCTGAATAGATATGAAACATGGGTTTTGCTACACTATAAGTGTTGAGACTTGAATTAGGGAAAAAGTCTTACGTTTTAGCATTAAAGAAAAATAAGGGTTAATTGGATATGGAGATTAAGTTAAGTGAAACACAGAAACAAAATTAGGAGAAATCAAGTATAACCAAAAACGATTGGAATATGTGTATATACAGCATGAAGGTCTTAATAATCCTGCTTACATGGAAAATTTCTCCAAAACGAACTTTTATTTGGCTCTCTTCACGTTTTTGTTAAAAAGTAATGAATATTGAGACTTTTCATTAATATAATGGTTTTTTGATTAAGTTATTGGATATAAAAAAAGGAAATGTATTGAGTATCGTTTAGGAAAAATCAAAAATCAAATATTTATTGGCCAAAATTATATTTTATATTGAATAATCAATAATAAAAACTGTTCTCTTTTATATATATATATATATATATACTATATATTTATATATATAATTTCAATTAAAACATTTGAATTCGCCAAAAAAGGTACTTGCTCCGCCGGGAGTCGAACCCGGATCTCTCACTTGCCGGGTGATATGTGCTAACCATTACACCACAGAGCGCTTACTTTGTTCCGATTCAATTTATTTTGTATTTGGCCGTATCTGTCACATATGCGTTTATAAATAAGCAAAACTAACTATATGATCGGAAGGACCAAAACAACCTGTCAAAGGATTTTTATTTACATTAAAATTGTAAAATGGCAATTGCCTTATTTAATTTCAATAAACATTGAATCGCAAAAAGTTTTTACCTTGCTCCGCCGGGAAGTCGAACCCGGAATAAAACTGCTCACTTGCCGGGTGATAATGTGCTACCAATTTACACCACAGAGCCGCTTACTTTCTTCCGATTCGAATTATTTTTGTATTTGGCCGGTATCTGTCACATATGGCGTTTAAATAAGCAAAACTACAACATATGATTCGGAAAGACCAAACACCTGGTCAAAGGACTTTTATTTTACATTAAAATTGATAAAATGGCAAATTTGGCACCTTATTTAATATTCAATAAACATTGTGAAATCGCAAAAAAAGTACTCTGCCTCCGCCGGGGAGTCGATAAAAAAAAATATATATATTAATATTTTCAGACAATTTTGAAGCGTTTGTTAATAAGCTGCACTGAATGGCCGGTACTTACTTTTTTATACGTCAAATATAATTAATAAAAACAGAAAACCACAAGAAATGTAATTTTTTTAAACAACAAATAACATAGATAATAAACTTAATGTAGATAATAATTTTTTCAGTAAAATGATGAACCCCAAACAGTCCTAAAAACTGCAGGTAACCCGAGTCAAGTGTCTTCCTACAAAAAGTGTGTCTCAATGGGATTCTACGCCAGGACGCAGTTGTTCCCCCCCCCCCCCCCCCCCCCCCCCCCCCCCCCCCCCCCCCCCCCCCCCCCCACATTTTTTTTTTTTTTTTTTTTTTTTGACTAGGACGGACAACTGGGGACTTTTACAGTTTTTAAATTATACCGACAGCAAAGTCATTCGTGGATTGGGAGCGTTGGAGATCTTTTCACCAGCAGGACAGTTTAAATTAATGATTTTTATCTTTTTCTACGCGTCAAATTTTATCGTTATGGATATTAAAATTACAGATGCATTGGCATTCAATGTTATATAAAATGTCTTTGTTGTTTCAGGAAATTGGACAAATTAAAGACCAGGACAGGGGGAAAATGTTTCAGTTTGTAATTATGCTTGAAATAATTTTTAATAAATCATTT
>NW_025785720.1:0-17830 GCF_021130785.1 Homalodisca vitripennis | reverse complement strand
ATTTCAAATTAAATAGTTTTTGAGGCGCGAACTAACTTTCTGAGCCCTCTGGGCTACCATTCCATCTTTAGAGTAACATCAATGTAAAATTACGTAATACTCTAATTAATATCTCCTAGGACGACGTAAGACAATATATGTAAATATATAATATATATTTTATTTTACCTGCGGACGTTTCAAGTCTAAAAAAATTTTTACTACAATACATTTATTATATAATATAGAGAAAGAGTCACATTTTCATCTCAATGCTGATGTTCACGTAGTTCTAAAAGTTACTGACTATGTTACTATACGAAATTAATTTTCCTTGGAATATACAATTCGTTACACAAATGTATATGGATTGAATTAGTTACAGTGGGGACTATTCATATTAAATTCAAGATGTATTGGTAGGCAGTAAAAATTTATACCTAGATATTTATATAAAAAATATATTTTTAACATGCATTGCCGACAAATAATAATTAATATTAAATAATCAATTCTCCGGTAATTCCAGAAGATGAGAATTTTTACCCATGTTAATACAAGTATTAATTGATTAGTTTTTGAGTTTTGGGCAGCAAAACATTATATTTTTATAATATTTTTTTATGATTATACCGAATATAAACTGATAAAAAAATCCTATATAATAAATAACTTATTAATATTGAATTAGTTCAACGGCCTAATAACATTATATACTGAAGAAATGAGAGTTTGCTGGACAAAATAAATTTGCTGGTACAAACTTAAGGAACCAGAAATGTATTGATTTAAAATGCCTGCACGGAATACTCCGTTATTAATCACAAAAATCGCAGCACGATTACTAATACTCGTGTTATCTGAATTTCTCAAAATAATTGGTTTCTGAGGATTTTATATAAATGTTACATTCTAAAAAACCGTAAATGTTAAATATTGTAATGTTAGGAGATATATTGGAAGTCTCGTGTAAGGGTACATAGAGTTAAACCAAAAAGCTGACCTATAATTCAGTTCTATTTTTGACAGTGTATACTTGAGCAATGAAAAGTCTAATACACATAGTTTCTATTACCTCACGTTTATACATAAAATATACGGAGCTCATTTAGAATCGCGTGAATAAGTAAAATAGGAGCGCCTGAGTGTTTTACTAGCAAACTGGCGCAGGGTGTCTGTTCACAATAATCTTTTCTGGTGAGGCTAGGTGATAGGTTGGGGGGGTATTGAAAAGGGTTTCCACTGTTAGCAGAATCTTTTTATCCTATTAGGTTTGATTGATGGTCTTGGGAATCACTGTTTTATGGTCTTATAAAAATGTTACTTGACTCCTCTAAATTATAGTTACGTATGGCAATTGTTTTACGATAGATAGCTTAAACGGGATCTTCTTTTGAGGAAACCCACAGTTAATCTGGAATGTGGGTACGGAAAAGATTCTAGCCACCATGGTAATACTGAGGATATATATTAGTCATCTTCAAATTTCCCAAAAGATATATATATCTCAAAATGAGGATAAGTTATTACGTTACTGTTGTGGGGTGAGATTATACGAGTACTGCTATGCTTTCCTTTTCCAATACCTCAATCTCACGTATTAGGCCCCATTAACGGACTTCGACTAAACCTAGGTAAGAGAATGGATACAATTATTATAAATTAATGGGGAAAAGAGACGTATTCATTGTAATTTTCGAGAAATTAGAAAAAACATTAAATATTTTATAATTTAAAACTCGAACTGTTCGTTATTAGAATAATCTAATCACATGGTTTATGCCATAAATAAATCCAAAAATAGTCCATTATTGTTCCATCTAGGCCTATACTATCAGTTTACAGTGAGACCAAAAATGACAAAGCTTTAGTTAAATATTAAGATGATTTTTTAAAATTTATTTAATGTATGAATATTGGTTTATGTAGAGGGTGTTGGAAATATCTTCCTAATCAATAAAAACGTTTATTTCAGGTTCTATAATGAAATACATAAGGTTAAAATGAGATTTGAGGGAGTTTTCGCTTAACTCTAAATAAAATATTAAATATGTAGTATATTATACCAAAATATGCATTATATAAATTATTTTCCCACAACATGGGTCTTCACCTTTCAAAGATCTTGATTGATTACTTAAGTAAAACCTAACCAAATATAGGAGCTCTCGTGTAAAATATTAAACCAATGTGTACGGTGATGATTTGGCTTTATAGGTCCCACAAAGTACTTTCCAGTAGCGTAAATAAATTTCTTTAGCTGGAACAATAGGACATCCAGAGCTGATTGGGGGCGGGGGGGGGTGCATTGAGGTTAGTGATGATTGAAATGTTAATTTATTGTTTTTTGTATTTAGGCCTTCATCCTGTTATTTCCTTCATAGTTCTTAATATTTAGTGTTCATTCCCAGTATCTCTTCCGTGTTTAAGTGACCGGTCGGGACGCCAAACCATAAAACGTGGAAGAAGGAAAATAAAAATAAATATTTCTTTAAGCAGACTATTGCACTAAACTCGCAATATTATTTTGTATGTACAATCTGATCGAACTTCTGAAAGGCGTTATTATCCGTGGAAAACCTATAAAATTCTTCACTTGTAATCAGTATTATCACGGGTCGTACTTGGTAAATCACTGACCAAGTTAAACAGATATATTATGTAGAGCCTATAAACACATACTGGATTATTAAATAATTTATTTTTGTTGTTGTGCCGGATTGAATTATGTAAAACTCATTTATAAGTATCAATTAAAATAATAAAACCAGCATTTTTACTGCCAGAAACTATTATATTAAATTAAAACAGTAGACAATAAGTTGTTAAAAGGGAGAAAGGTTGGTTGAGGTATCGGATAATATATCAGCTAAATACTGTACTGAGCCAGCAGTTAGCCATAAATGGCTCGTTCCGGATATACGAGCTGAGGGCCACAAGTGGCTTTGGGAGATTAATCGTGGAAACACTAGCTTACAATCCAAATGAGAAAATGTATCAAACATTCCAAATTGTGTTTATTACTCCATATCATTGACATCAAGAATTATGTAAAAATACAGTAAATCATTTTAAATAATGGTCATGTAAAGGTTGTTTCAGTTTACATTATCATTACTCTACTACATATGCCATAATTGACAGATATTTATTTCGCAAAAAATATACTGTCAGGAATTCAACTGTTTGTAATGAAATATAAACTAAAAATAATACACCAATACATAATTAGTACATAAATATGCTTTCCATTATTATGTTTTACATAAAAAGTCAAACGGTTCACAGACTCAAAAAACACAATTTAAAATATTATTGTATTTGTTTATTACATTAGATTATTGAAAACTAAACTGGAAACTGCTTTCTCGGAATACGTTGTTAAGAATTTTTTTTCCGCCCCTTCTAGTAATTTTTTCTCCACCTTTTAACCTCTTCTTCCTCCCAATACTCCCACCGTGTATTTATTTCTTATTTGAAAAAACAGGGGATATTTTCCAACCACAATTAGTTGAAATTGCACGAAATTCCACTCCCTTCGCCCTTCATGGTTTGAGGCGCCTCAAGATTGTCAGATTGAACCTTGTACGGCAACATAGATTAAAATATTGAATTAATAAGAAAAACATGATTGATTCAACAAAAAAAGCCAGTTCCAGTATCATTATAATTAAGATAAATACAAAATTGTTTATTATGAATATGCATAACTGTATCTAACAGTCCCCGTTTTTTAGAGATATTACCCAAGTCATTTCCCACTCTTAGTAAAGAATTTCTTTAAATTAATAATATGATTTCCTCTCAGTCTGCAGATTTGTGGTATTTAATAATATTAATTTAATCTCTACCCATTTCTTTTAAAATATACTCATTGGTACATAAAATTTAGTAACTTTAAAATAATTGAAATTGAACAGGGACATAGGTTTTTAATTTGCGGATAAAATGTAAAGAGTAAAAAAATATAATATCAGGACACAATGAAGCATCGCGGGAAATTTTATTCCTAAGTAAATAATTAAGTAATGTCCATTCACCCTGGTGATATATACATTTTAAAATTTATTATTAATTGTGTTTAAAAAAAAAAACTTATACAATTTAGAAAAAAGATTTGTTGTCCATATAGGAAGGAGTATATTTTTAAAATTTCGCTAAATAAACCGCCCTTTATAAAAGATTTCTAAACGGAAGCAACCATCGTAAGTCATGTTCTTGGAGTCTAGGAAGACGGGCTGACCTTAGTTTCGGGTGAATCGCCAGAATGTAAACTGGGAAAAGTAGCCTCTCCACAGGGGCGGGCACCGCCAAGGTGTTCGCTCAAGACCGAAGGGGTGATCCGAATTCCAACCATCTAAAACCAATGTGTTGGGGCTCGGATAAAACCGGCTACTTAGCGTCACTGGCTTGAGGTGGCCCTGCCTGTCAACAATGTACCCCAGGATGCTAGGGTAGTGGTCACTACGAGTGCTGCACTCTTGCGCGAGTGACGGTGCCCCTCTGGGCGCCGTCGCAGTAGTGGTGCCAGTTCCGGAGTCCGCCTGGAATCGCACCAACTTACACACAAAAAAAACTTGTTTTTTGACTGAGGGCACCGCCAAATCGCCACTAGAGTGTGAAGCGGACCCGTGCCTAAGGGATGCATGGTCGCATGGGTGTTTGTGCGTCCGTAAACGGAGGCCCTTGGGGGTTTGTGGCCGTCCCCTCAAGCGTAAATTGTAGGCCTTAACTGGTCATGCGGGGGCTCTGGCTGGGTGGACCGTTTATTTTTCCTCCGGTACTCGTGGGACCTTTTATGGAGTTCTTTTAATAAAAAATATCAAAAATCACCAAAAAGATTTAGATCTGAGAATGGATAACTGCAAACGGGCTAGTTGCAATCCCATCCGGCACCAGCAGGGCCTTGGACTGTATCTCGCCTGTTCTTCTAGCGCTACCACCATTCGACGACGATGGTAGTTACCTCGGATGAATGCGTAGCGGAAGGGTTGAGTTCCGATGGACACAGACAAAACCTGGAGCATGTAGTCAATGGACATACAACCTTAAGCTTCCCCTTTCAAGCTGTCGCAAGACGTTGGGCGATGGAGCAGAATAGGAAGGGCCGACGGCACCTGGCTTCACGGGACAGTTCAATGGAGGCAGGCAAACGAGGCAAGATGGTCGGCGCCAATGAAAGAAGAAAGATGAAAAAGATCAGAGGGAGGCGCAGCACACCGGAGGCAAACTGCAGGTTTGCGGTCTCTACTCCTATTGGGAAGAGAGCGGGCGGCTCGGGCGGTTTCTTCGGCGGAAAATAACCCCTGCCGAAGAGGCGGTTCCGACCGCAACCATCTCTGAGCAAGCAGCGCAATGCGACGGAGTACCAATCCCTCAACAGAGGAGGGGTTGAGAGAAGAGAACAATTTCAGGGATAGTTCTGACGGACATAAGCTAGTCTTGGTTTCCCTGCTATACTTTCCTGAGTAAGAGGCAGCCCTCTCAGAGGAGGAGGCTTATGGGAGACTTCCGGGGAGTGGCATTCTCGACGAGGTTAACTCTCCAGCAGAGGGTTGTGTGCCTGCAGTTTCAAAAGGTGTTTCCCCGAAAGGAGGGCTCTCGTCGCATGGGTCCCTTGTGCCAATGACGAGACCAGGGATTGGACTGCGGGGTCCTGGCTCCGGGGGCTGGGTGATCGGTGGCCCTTGGGGGGACATAGGGGGTGATCTGTGGGGTACTAACAAAGACCCTCTATAAGATCTACCAAGGTTCTTCCTGAAGGGCTCGAAATGGTCCCCATGGCCGGGGACAGGGCAACTCGTGCGACCATTCTCAAGGCCATTAGAAGACAAATTCAGAATGCTGGGCATCTCTGCTGTCGGACTGGAGGGGTTGTTTGGAGATGTCCCACACGGGAGAATGTCCAGAACTCTTGTAAGATTTTAATAGATGAACAGTCTTCAACCACTCTTAAGGGGAGGGGCTGGGGGGTGTTCATTGGTGTGGAGCAGGTCCAGCTGATTGCGCGGGGTGGGGCGGTTGATCATTGGGGATCAAGGTTCTTCAGATCAACCTGCAGCACAATAAGGCTGCCTCGGCTGTATTCTGCAGACGCTTCCTGTCGAAAGATTTTGCACGTGGCTCTGATACAGGAACCTTGGATCAGCAAGGAAAAATATCAGGGCTTTCAATGACAGGGGTGAAAATATTTAGTGCCCAGGTTGAAAATGCCAGGACATGTATTGTTGTAAGCAACAAGGTGGACAGCATTCCTGTTCTGGAATTTTGTAACAGGGATCTCGCCACAGTCAGGTTGATGGTGGCTGGTACTGGACGAGCCCTGCTAGTTGCATCATCATATCTACCGTATGATGATGCGGAGTCCACGCCCTCCAGGGAACTGGCTGCCTTGGTGGACCATGTTGGGAGGAGTGGAGCGGAAACTGGTGGTGGGATGCGACGCCAACTCGCACAACGAGGCGTGGGGCAGCACCAACACTAATAACAGAGGTAATTTACTTCTAGAATACATAATGTCCCGTAGTCTAATGATCGCAAATGTGGGAAATGTGCCCACGTTTCGCCACGAGGACAAGAAGGGAGGTGCTAGATGTGACCATGATGTCGGAGGGTATGGCTGGTCGGATGCGTGGCTGGCATGTGTCTGACGAGCCTTCCCTCTCTGATCATGCTCACATCTGTTTTAAGATCGGTGAACAGATGCTGGAAAAAGTTCAGTATAGGAATCCGAGGAACACAAACTGGGTATCATACAAGGAAAACCTCAGGGCACGGCTGGATTCTGATTCCACTAATGGGAAACGGATTCACAGCGCGGCGCAGCTTGACGAATCTGCTGACGGTCTAACTTCTGCGATTGTCGGCTCCTTCGATCTCAGCTGCCCGATTATAAACAAAAAACAGATCTAAGGTAGCCTGGTGGAGCTCTGAATTGGCCTCTTTGAGGAAGAGGGTCAGGGCTCTATTCAGGAGAGCCAAAACTTGGGGTACTTGGGACACCTACCACGAGGCTCTTGCACTGTACAACCGCAAGGTTCGTACGGCTAAGAGGTTAGCCTGGAAGAAGCTCTGCACCGATATTGACAGTGTGCAGGGCAGTGGCAAGGCTGCAAAAGCTATTGGCAAAGAATCCCATCTCGCCGCTTGGTAGTCTCAAGGACGATCAAGGTTGTTTACATTACTGAGCGGAAGGAGTTCTGAAAGTCATGATGGGAACACACTTCCCGGACTGTATTGTTCATGAGGGTGAACAACCACCCGAAAGTGAGGTGAGACATGCGGGTCGCGCCACTCATTCGCAGTGGGGAGTCTGGTGCACCGTATTGTTACCTTCAGTAGGATTGAGTGGGCTATTAACTCATTTCAGTCCTTACAAGGCTCCTGGGGGCGACGTGGTGAGACCGGTTTGCTTGCAGCGGGGATTGGACATTCTCCTTCCACAGCTGTGCAGACTGTTCAGAGCCTCCGTGGCTCTCAGGTACATCCCACTACCATGGAGAGTGTCCAGAGTGGTGTTCATACCGAAGCAGGGGAGGGCGGGCATGGATCGGCCGAAGTCTTTCAGGCCGATATGCCTGTCCTCCTTCCTTCTCAAAACCATGGAGAAAATGGTTGCCAGGTTTGTTTGGGAGGGAGCTCTTCTGGAGCGACCTTTGCATCCTAACCAGCATGCCTACACTCCAGGGAAAGTCATGGCGACTGCGGCCCTGCAGTCAGATTGGTATTGGCAGGATTGAGGGGAAGGGACGCTGGCGGCAAAAGAGGTAGCCATAGGAGGCTCTTTTTTGACATATGAAGGTGCCTTTGATTAATACAAGCCACTCAGGCGATTAATCTAAATGCTCGGTACCTCGGGACGTGGGCGTGTGATGGTCAGGTCGTGTGACTGGAAAGGGGCCTTGCTCACGGGACAGGGTTTGTTGTTTCAACCCTCATGGGAGCAAGTGTTTTTAGTGTTGCAAAAGGCTACGAGGGTGATGTCCGGCAGGGCGGCGTTTTCTCTCTCCTCTTCTGTGGAACCTGGTTGTTGGAATGACCTGCTGAATTCTTATTGAATAGGCCAGCGGTGGTCTTTAGCACCAAGGGTGACTGCAGATGATATTGTGATTCTTGTGAGTGGCCAAGTTCAACACTAACAATCACGGAAACTGACCAAATGCCTGCTCTGAATCATGGTGGGAAAACTGGTTGTGTGATAAAAGGTTTGGCCTCATCCGTTCAAAACCCCACCAAGGGCTGCCGTGGATTGACCCTTTACCAGGAGGCGGACAGTATGGAGGGCATTTGGTCCTTTCTCTATTTAAAATGGACCTTCACCCGTGTGAGCTGAAGCCAGTGTGAGGTCATAGTACCTGGCGTGGCGGTGATCCTAGATAGGGTTCTAAACTGGGGACCTCATACTAGAAAGGGTCTATTGCCAGGGGTAAGTGGTCTCTAAATGCAATTGCAGACGTGGTGATAGGTGGGGCCCCTGGAGGGGGGGGGGGGGGGGGGGGGGTGGGACTGAAGCCGAATGGCCTCTATTGTACTGGCTTTATGTTTCCGTGGTCAGAACCTGCACTAATGTCTTCGGAGCTTGTCGTGATGGGTGGGCCCAAAAATGGAAGCCAAAACGGTGGTAGCACGTCTGGCAGGTATCCAAAGGATTGGCATGCCTCCGCTATCACAGGGGCCTTTCCAAGTGCGCCAGGCGCGGCTCTTGGACTGTTTTGTCTTAATTCTTCGCCCCCCTGGACTATTGTCATTCGAGCTATGGCCAGGAAAGAGTGCCTAACTGTCTTCAGCAGACGGGGTTCCTGGTCGGGCTGCGCTCGAAGCGGCTGGGCCCTGCCATAATTAGCGCACTCTGAATACAGGAGGAATGTTTTGCTATATGATCTCGTGATTCAGATTGCCGACAAATGTTATTCCTGTTTGACAAACCCTTTAGGATTATTTTGCCCTCAAGGGATGATTGGGTCAGAAGGGGAAGCAACCCTGCTTCCACGCAGCGGAGCTCGAATGGTACACAGAACGGCTCTAATAACAAAAAAGCGGCACAGGCGCTGTGGAATTTCTGGGAGTGAGACCATGTAGGGTAGCTGGTGGTTACCTATGGGTCCGTAATCCGACACGTCTTTTCAAGCGGAGGTTCGCCAGACGCCATTATGGAAATGTGCTCGTGAGGAATCTTCGTCTGTGATATAGGGGCAAGAACGATTTAACATTTTCACGGGACAGGTCAGGCAGCGCTGAATGGGCGCCTTGGATTTCTTGCGCAATTGAGAATCCAAACTGGTTTGGGGATTGCTATCAGACTCGTTTTTTCCTCTCCCTTGTCAGAATCAAAACAATGTAAAAAAACCGTTTTTGTTGGGGTTCCTGGTCATGAGGGGAATTTCTGGTATAACGAAAGAGCTGATGCCCTGGCCAACCAGGGCTCAGCAACAATTATGGACGGGCCCTCAACCATTCTGCGGTGTTCTAAGGTGTTGAATCCTCTAGGGTTGTCTCGAAATGGATTCGCGCGGAGCGATGGGAGAGAAGTGTGAGGTTGCATCCGGGTTTGAGAGTGGAGTAGAATGGTATTACAGTCCACCTTCCTCCAAGGTGGCCTCGGACCTTCTCTCTATTAAAACAGATTCAATGTCTTTCCAAGGTCAATTGGTTCTCATTACGGGGCATCGGGTCCACCTGAAGAAGCCAACTACACAGAGGTTGGGTAATCTTCAGGGAGGATCCGACTCTGTGGAAGGTGTAAATGAGCAGGAGGAGACTGCTGAGCACGCTGCTCTTTTGATTGCCCAGCAATAGCAAGAGAGCGGTATGCCAATCTTTGGTGTAGCTTGATACAGGGGTGGGGGGGGCGAGTTTTCCCAGGAGGACTTGTTAGGTTGTTTTTCTCGGCGGTTTGTTGAACTGCTGAAAGTTGTAGTACTGGCTAAGTCCTCATGGTTGTTTTCGGGGTGCGCGCAAAAGTGCCCTTGAGGCTTAAAGTGCATGGCAGTAGGCCGCCCCAAGGAAAGGAAAAAAAAAAAAAAAAAAAAAAAAAAAAAAGAAAAAAAAAAAAGCACATGTTCTTTAAAAACCTTAGTATAGGCAACATATTAGTAGAAAGAGTACAGATAAATATAACTTAATGTTTTAAAAGTTGGATTGTGTTTTTTGATATAAAAAGATGTACTTCAATTATTTTTGATGATGTGGATTTTTATTATATGACATGTGGTTCCACTTAGGAAAAAAGGCATATATTTATGTGTAACCAAGGGTAAACACAAACTACCTCAGTTTATAGCTGCACTTAAATTTCTTTATAAACAAATTACCCCTAAAAGCCAATACTTGTCACGCCTATAATATAAAAAAATTTTATCACGCTAACGTTAATTAATTAAATTTGTTTATAAACCAATTTTACAAATATTTTATCGATTCTGTACTGGTTGTGGAAAAAGAAAAATGCTTCGCAAAACAAGTTGACGGCCTTTAATATATCAACTTGTTAGAGCCAATTTGTGAATAAGTGGTTTAACGCAAGTTTCGTTTTTCCCCCTTTTTAAAGTGGTTTAATTTATTTAATATTTAACAATAATTTCTAATTTTAATGTTTATTGTTGAAGATAGTTTGTGAATACTCATAGTAAAATTTACAAATTATCAATTGATTACGTATATTTCCAATTTCCTGATGTTCATTACTAATGTAAATACTACATCGATCCTTTAGATAATTATAACGTTAATTTTCTTTTATAAAATTAAACTAAGTGAAAATTAATCTTATAACATTTTTAATTTTTATTATTTTTCTCTTATAAGAGGTTTGCATTAGTGCATTTTTACTTCATATATTCCAACTGATGAAACCCTTTCGATTTAACAAAACGTGTAATAAGTATACAAATTTGGTTTTAAAGAGGTTTTACTATACATATACTTTTTAACTGAAATCAGAAGTTATTTTAAAGATTTTTTATTAGCTTATTTTATAGGATAGATGCATTAAAAACCGTGTAATTGTTCTTGTTGAAGAATATTTTACATCAGTGAAAATATAGTAAGCTGTGAATGGAACATAAACATCCACATGTCAACGTCAACATATTGTTTAGTCGTCGTCAAGTAAGAAAAGTGAAATAAAATATGGATGAAAGTAAATCTAATAATGCAAAACAGCATTGAATTTTGTTTTTTCTTAAAAAAAATATTATTATTTTTATAATTTTGAAGAATGTATAAGATATACTGTTATTAAACCACTGTAACATTACATATCGTAGAAACCACGTTTTAAAAACCAAAATAAAATAGAGGAAAACATACACAGGTTTCCCATTACAAATATATTAGGATTAAAAACAAGGTTGTGGCATAAAAATTTATTAGAAAACAATTATTCATAACAAAAACCTAAAGGTTTCTTCCAAAACACAAAATAAAAAACGTATCGTACTCATATATACGAAGATGAGTAAGAGTAGGTATAGTTTATAATGTTTTAATAGAGTTAACGAGTACTTATTACCATTATTTGCTTTTTATATATCCATAGTTACTCACAATATTATTCCCAATTTAAAAAATGTATTAGCTAAGCAAAGGTTAAGATAAATTAAATAAGGCCTTATAAATTACTAAAATCATAGTGTAACCTTTTAGAAATACATTAAATGTTGTAACAAGTTTTTGAACTATTAAAATAAACATCATCGTCAAAAACTATAATAATACATTTTTTACTGTGGTTAATAATTTCTTGCTTTTTCAGAACCTAGAAATTTTTTAATTGAGGTCTTGGGTGCCTAGACATCATTTTAACGAACCTAACATTACTACATTGTTGCACCAATTAGGTACTGATCATATTTTGAATAGGTAATTGAGCTACTTGGCCATAACATTTCTTGAGGATTGTTTTTCTAGTAACGATTCCGGTTTAGAAGCCACTAATAGGAAAAAAGCTGACACATGGACAGTCCAGCGATAGCATAGTCGTGATATACACATCAATATTTATGCAATTGGATGATAATAATTAAAACCTTTGTTATAAGGGATGGTAGTTATATAAAATAAAAATTAAATTTTTTGAATAATTTCGTTTGAAATGGTCTCTCCGTCCAATTTAATTAGAAATTGCTATATCCAAAATTGAAAATAACTTTCATAAATTTTTTATTACTGGCAGAGCTCTGTGAGGTAGAGTTAGCATTGTAGGAGAGTAGATCTAATCCATCGAAGATATATATTCTATGTTTTATATATTATATTTATATATATATATATATATTATATGTAACATAATTTTGTAAATAATTAAGTAACTACATAAACATAATTGTTATGATTAGGAATGAATGAACTGTAAATGCGGATTTCTGTACAAGAAATATTAAATATTGTGGCCATAATAATATAAAACATGTGTTCGGTTTTAAATCTCTCAAATGGAGAAGAACATGTATTGAGATGTTTATGTTTTTTATGTTCTTAAGTGTTCGCAAGTAATCAATAAGCTCTATCATCAGTGCAGTTATTACTTTTTTTGTAACCTTACGATTCCTGCATCAGATAGCAGTGAGCTAAACCACTTGCAGATCCTAAAAATCTAAAGTTTTGTAATTAAATTCATCCTTTTGTACAGTATATACCGTGTATCAATCGTATTTTAGGAAACTAATGAAATTAGTAGTATGATTTTGACTATTATTATTGGGGGGTTTCAAAAACACGTCATGTCTCATGTCATTTGAACCTAATATCCCTATACTTTTTTGGAATTAGGATTATTTCTCCAATTCATGGACGTAAAATACCAAATGATAAAGCAAGACAAAAAAGATCTTCTTAAGAATTTATTAAATAAGGTTGAATAAAATTACTCTATTTCATAATTTCAAAATTTAAATTGATTCCTTTATTTAATTAAATTTTACAAACACTATTTCCATGGAATTCCACGTAAAGTATTTTGAGTAATCGTATTTTTTATGTTTTTATTTTTGCCGTTAAAAATACATGGAAAATTACTACGTGGCAGAATTATTCCATCAAAAATTTGCCAGTATTAGGTTTGTAATGAATTTTGTTTTAGACTTAAATAAGGTAATTCACTTTTCTTGCGCCCTAATTATAATCATGATATAACAAATCGTATTAATAAAAGATAAATAAAGAAATTTAATGGAATGAAAAACTCTATATTTATTGAGGATTCTAAAACAAATATTGATGCTTTCAGTGCCAGTTAAGATATGCTTTCAGAAAAACAATGTCAGGTTTGTTTGGTAGGCCAGATCGCCATTAATAAAACTGTCTCACTTATCAAATATTCTGCCGTATTTGGGCATTAGACGTATGGTTTTCAGTTCTTATATCATAATTCCCATTATCCATGCCGATTTTCATGTTTTACACTTCGATTAAGTCCACAATCTCTTTGTAAGAAAAAGTATGCATCGTATTTACGCGTGAAAACTGTCGTAGGATTCTTTGACCAATCATAAATAATTAAAAATAAGATTAATTACTTTAATACGCCGAAAATATGAATAGGAAGAATTTTTTTTCGAATTATAGAAATAAAGGATATCTGGCACAAGTCACAAGACTACTTACTGAATAGAAAACCAAAAAATTCGATTTTTCGAGAAATAAGCATCGTTTTTCATCAAAGCACACCTATAAGACAAAACGGGTCTCTCTGGTTCACCAGTTACACTCATCAATTGCAACAACTTCATGTGTAGAGTTCACACATCCCACAAGAATATGATTACTGTTCTTAAGACGAAATTATTCTTTAAGTTTTTTTTTTTCTTTATGGGATAAAACAGTTGATTAAAGTCCCATTTAGACAGATATTAATATATTGCTACTTATAGCACAGCTTGTAATCAACTGAACGGGAATAAAAGAAAGAATTATACTTATATTACTATATACTTTTTCTCTATAGAACTGATGAAGTATTGCATATGTATTAAAAGCTAATAAATAAAAGTATAAATATTGTTAGAATAGAAAATATTTTATTGATTTTTGTTGCTTATTATTAAACTACTTTCCAGTGTAACCAATTTTCTTTGGCAATGTAACTTTTCTATTCGGGTAATATATATAAAAGGATTATAAAGTTGTTTGAAGTCTTACTTTTATATTTGACATAGATGGAAACTATCCCCACATAGCCCAAGAATGTACCAGGACCACCTTGTTGCAGGAGACACGTTTGGTTTAGAAGTATTTAGAAGTATTTATAACACAAAGACGCAAAATTGAATATCCCCTCTGATTTCTGTCGGTGAGAGGTTCCCATCTGCATGGTTAACTTACAGGATGTCACACGGCATTACAATAACATTTTTATAATTTACACGCTCACATTATGAGTCACATAAAAGACGGTTATAAAAATGATTTACATAAAAATATTTCTTTATAGGCCCATTTGTTGGGGTATAACTCCTTTTACGAGAAAATATTCAATCGATTATAATATACATTAACAGTCAAGGAAGCATCTTTGAAATAAACCATTTACTCCTAAAGATGCTGTAATTGTGTTCTTTGGGCATTTAATTTTGCTTATTTTTATAGTGTATAAGTGAGTAAATATTTATATTTATCTCAAAGTTTATATTATGTTTAAAATAATTAGAGTAATACATAAATAAATAATTATTATTTATATTAAAAAATTTTCAGTTTATATATATAAAATCACATAAAAAGGTGTGCATCACATTTGTTCTCTGGTTATCAAGTGATTTCGAGTTTAATGTAAAATTCTATTCGATTGAAGGAGAAACAATAAAATCTTTATTGAAGACTTTATTCCAAATAAAAACTTCACTCAAATGTAGCAGCTAGTTGAGTCCAGTTTTTTTTCACTTTTTATACGTTTTGGAGAAAAATTTTAAATTCAATCCTAGCATTTATGATATCGTTTGTGACCAAAACATATAAATAGCTTAATTAATATGAGGTTCTCAGCTGCGTTGAAATGAAAAGAGGGATCTTCAGACGCATAAATGCTCTACCAAGCGATTGTAGTGAAGGTTGGTTAATTTGTTCTGTTAACAATTATCAACACGTTGGGACCAAAAACATTCATTACTGCTAATTTAATATTCGATTTTCAAATTTGTTGAAGAAAGACCTCAAACTACTGATCATCACTACTACTGAATCGATATAGGTTTTTGGTGTATGTATAAGATTAAAGCGAAAGTAGGTTCTTGAGTTATTATAAAGATTAAGCGAAAGTAGGTTCTTGAGTATTATAAGATTAAGAGAAAGTAGGTTCTTGAGTATTATAAGATTAAGCGAAAGTAGGTTCTTGAGTATGTATTAAGATTTAAGCGAAAGTAGGTTCTTGAGTATTATTAAGATTAAGCGAAAAGTAGGTTCTTGAGTATTGATAAGATTAAGCGAAAGTAGGTTCTTGAGTATTATAAGTAATTAAGCGAAAGTAGGTTCTTGAGTATTATAAGATTAAGCGAAAGTAATGTTCTTGAGTTTTATTAAGATAAGCGAAAGTAGGGTTCTTGAGTTTATAAGATTAAGCGAAGTTGGTTTCTTGAGTATTATAAGATTAAGCGAAAGATAGCAATGATTCGGAATGTATTGCAAAGTAATGGTTTTGTTTGTTTTCTTTTTAGGGGACAAATAATGGTTATTCCCCTGCAAAAAGTTAAATGGTCTAACATTAATTTCTTGTACTCAATTTATATTATTACTAAGAATTGAGAGGTCTTTCTTTTTTTTTTATTGTTTTGTGTTTCTTTTTTTTCTTCTAATAAATTGTTTTTTTATTTCAAAATTTCCCAATAATAAAATCAATGATTAAAATTAGGACCAATGCACTTGGGATAGTAAACAATCAATGTCTAATGATAACTACTTTTCATTATAATGAATCGATTTACTATGTACAGGAGTGAAAGAACTTGTCTGGAAGGATGAACAAACACAGTCTGGAAGCGAACAATTGATTGTACATATCGGGCAGTAATCCTGCTCCGTACTGTTGACGTGTAGTTTGTGTAGCTAGGGGGCGGGATAATTCTATGGTCAATGGAATTACCAGCTGATTGTCTGTAGCCATCTGCCACTCTAACTTGCTCGACAAACACAATTAAATTGGCTCATGGACTTATGTAAAATGTTCTCGGATGCTCCAAAAATATTTTTAAATAATTGAAGTTAGCAATTTTCATAGAATATTCCCAATCAACACAAAGTTGCGAATAACCTATAAGACAAGCCGAATTAAAATTTTACTTTAACTAATAATTCTTCTTTCTATTAAAAAAAAAATTGGGATATCACTAAGAAAATCATTAACGTCATTATTATACACTCCTTTTTTTATAGTAATGCACAATGGCAATCAAATAAGGAAAACATAAAAATTGTCAATTTGTTAATAAGTTCACTTAAAAATTCGGTTGATTATGGGATCTAAAATAGAAATCCTTACTTTCGACAAAACCATCCGAGTCCGGTCAATTTAGACAATTGACCCTTGCAAAAATTCCCATTACCTGAAAATTTTGCATAGATGTTAGGGAAACCATTTTTATGAAATCTGTGTGGAAAGGCTCCATTTGATCCCCATGTCTGGTCCTGCAAATTTTTATATTCAAGATCAAATTCATTCACAAAAATAAGGTTTTTTTTTGAATTTTTTCAGTAAACGGCTAGTGTTTATGAAAATAACCATTGTCAGAAAAAGAATTGGTAGATTTTGCAAATTATAGCATACAAAAAAACCTCCTTATGCTTTTTTTTTTCATAACACTCACACCATTTTTTTGACAAAAAAAAACAGTTACAAAGATTTTCTTATGCTGTAATTGGCTATAATAATTGAAACACATTTTCCAACGCCACCTATGAGTAAATGTACCTAACGCGATTTTTTATTGTGGTTTCCCCGGTAGGCTGTATTCCACAGTCTATTCCAGTACAATTTAATGAATGTTTTGGTTCTTTCTTTCTCCTTTTTGACGTGGATACAACGTCTTTATTTAGGTTGCGGCTCGGAGAGTCTCCTCATGACAAAGAGTGTAACGCCCGGTAACGTTTTACGAATGCCCGTCCAGTGGGGTCCGCCGCACGGGATAAAGCAGATAACCTGTGGGTCCGCTGGCACGGGATAATGCAGATAACTCATGTATTTAATTCAGTTGAATGAAATAATGGTTGAGTGCTTATGATTCGTCATTTTAAAAAAACAAAGAAACTGAGTGTTATATAATAGGTTTTGGTCATAACATACTATTGACAAAATGTTGATAGCGTTAAGTATATTAATTATGTTTTAAAAAATCACTTTGCAAATCAATCGTAATTTCAGTCATATTGAGGAAGAAAACAGCGCGTATTGCTAGTCAAGTAACATTTTTAAAAAAAATAACAAATTATAACCTCTAACCTGTCATAACAGTGCGACCAAAAAACAAAACGAACTAAACCGACCAATCCACCACAGCCGCGGAGTTAGAATTTAAAACATGTGTTTTAGCAAAGAATCTTCAAATTCCAATTTTAGTAAATGTTTTATTCAACTTATACCATTTAACAATAAACTCAAAATTTTTAATTAATTTCAAATTTATGTAACACTTGTTTTAGGTAAACAAAATATATTTCTATAGTTAAAATTGGTTGCAATTCTTATTTTCAAAAATTCAACTTCCTTCCTCTGTTCCTATTGTGCAATTTTAATAATATTCATATCAATTAAAAATATTTCTTACCGAGAAAAAGACGTATTGTCACGTTAAAATCTTTCGCCCGTAAAAACCGACTTTACAGGCAACCATAATTTTTTTTTAGTCGTTGCAACTCATTGTCAGTG
>NW_025785719.1:0-19329 GCF_021130785.1 Homalodisca vitripennis | reverse complement strand
GCCTAAAACTAAATTTTACAAAGAGCGGCTTTTAATAAATTTGGTAAATGAAAATAAAGTTTAATTATATTTTTTTCAACGCTCAATTAAACAAAAAACATTTAATTTTAAACGAAAACTACAATTTAAATATTCGACTTAAAGTTCTCTATTGGGAATGATCTACTGGTGAAGAAAAAAAACGTTTCTTCTACGAAAATTATGGCTGTACATGGTAATCGTTTTAATTAATACTCCACAGTATTCTTATTACAAAGTCATAAAATGTTTAATTAATGATAACATACAAATCCTCTATTGCAAATAATCTGACGTGGTGGAAACAATTTCGCAATCACAAAAATAAGATCTATATATCATCGATTAATACTAACACTATAATTAACACACTCATAATGCGTTAATAATGATACCATAACAAATCCTCTATTGAATAATCTAGTGGCGCAAGGAACTTCTAATTGACAAAAATATATCAATATGTCCCTGATTAATACTCACAACTTTAATTAACATATTCATAACATTTAATCATGATACAGGCGAGCTCTCATATTGAATAATCTAGTGGAGAACAGCAAGACGCCCTCAGTTACAAAAGTAATATCTATCCTATATATATAAATATATATAATATATATAAATATAATATATATATATATATATATATTGATTAATCAATATTCAAATTATAATATACACACAATGTTTAATCATGACACAATTGCAAGACCGACATGTTAAAAAAAACTAGTGATAATTTTTGGTGAAATTATCACTAGATATTACAAATAAATCACAAAGGATGTATATCTGATATATCACTCGACCTCTCACACTATAAGTACATACTCGCAAGGTTTAATTCATGATACAGACTCGTCCTTCCTCTATAGAATAATATAGAGTTTAAAAACCCAATTTCTTCCATCACAAAAATATATATCCGTATATCCTGATTAATACTCACTCTACTATTACATACTTATAATGTTTAATTCATGATACAGGAACTAGTCCTCTATTGAATAAATATAGAGTTAAAACAATTTCTCATCACTAAAAAACTATATCCGTTATACACCTGATTAATACTTACTCTTACTATTACTATACTTATCATAATGTTTATTCGATGATTCAGACTCGTCCTCTAATAGAATAATATAGGAGTTATAAACAATTTCTCATCAACAAAAATATATCCGTATAAATCCCTGATTAATTACTCACTTCCTACTATTACATTACTTATAATGTTTAATCATGATCACAGACATCGTCCTCTTATAGATATAATATAGAGTTAAAACAATTTCTCATCACAAAAATATATCCGTATATCCTGATTAATACTCACTCTACTATTTACATACTTATAATGATTAATCATGATACAGACGTCCTCTATTGAAAAATATCGTGTTAAAATAATTTCCCTCATCACAAAAATATACAGTAAAAACGATATTAATCCTAAATATACTGTATAATAATATTACTCTACTATACATAACTTATAATGTTTAATCATGATACAGACTCGTCCTCTACTAGAAATAATTATAGGTGTTAAAACAATTTTCTCATCACAAAAATATATCCGTATAGTCCCTGATTAATACTCACTCTACTATTACATTACTTATAATGTTTAATCATGATACAGACTCGTCCTCTATAGAAATAATATAGTGGTAAAACAATTTCTCATCACAAAAAATATATCCGTATATCCTGATTAAATACTCCACTCTACAATTACATTAATTATAATGTTTAATCATGATACAGACTCGTCCTCTATTGAATAATATAGTGTTTAAAACAATTTCTCATCCACAAAAATATATCCGTATATCCCTGTATTAATACTCCACCTCTACTATTACATAGTTATAATGTGTTAATCATGATATAGACTCGTCCCTCCTATAGAATAATATTAGTGGTAAAACAATTTCTCATCACAAAAATTATATCCGTTATATAATTCCTGTATAATACTCACATCTACTATTACTATAACTTAATAATGTATTAAATGCTATGATACAGGACTCGTCCTCCTATTAGAATAATATCAGAGGGGGGGGGGATGTTAAAACAATTTCCTCATCACAAAAAATATATCCGTATATCGCTGATTAAAACTCACTGCTACAATGTCACATAGTTATAATGTATAATCATGATATAGACTCGTCCTCTATTGAATAATGGAGTGTAATACATTTTCTCATCACTAAATATATCCGTATATTCCTTGTATAATACGTCAACTCTACTATTACATACTTATAATGTTTAATCATGATACAGACTCGTCCTTTTTCTAATTGGAAAAATAAATTAAATATAGTGTTAAAACAATTGTCTCATTACAAAAATATATCCGTATATCCTGATTAATCCTCACTCTACTAGTTACATACTTATAATTGTGTTAAATCATGATACACGATCTCGTCCCTCTATTGAATCAATTATAGTGTTAAAACATATTTTCTCATTACAAAGAAATATATCCGTATATCCTGATTAATACTGCACTCTACTATTACATACTTATAATGTTTTAATACATGATACCCCCCCCCCCCCCCCCCCCAAGGACGTGTCTATCTATTGAATGAATATAGTGTTAAAATCAATTTCTCATGCACAAAAATATATCCGTATATCCTGATTAATACTCACTCTACTTATTACATTACTTGAAATGTTTAAATTCATGATACCAGACTCGTCCTCTATTGAAGTAATAATAGTGTTAAAAACAATTTCTCATCACCAAAAATAGATATCCGTATATCCTGTAATAATATTCACTCCACTATTTCATACTATAATGGTTTATTCATGATGACAGACGTGCCTCATTAATAATTATTCGTGGTTAAAACAATTTCCATCACAAAAATGATATCCGATATCCCAGATTAATACTCACTCTATTATTACATACTTATAATGTTTAATAATCATGATTCAACTGGTCCTCCTATTGAATAATATAGTGTTAAAACAATTTCTCATCACAAAATATATCAGTCTGATTATTACTCAATCTACTATTACATACTTATAATGTGTTAAATCATGAAACAGACGTGTCCTCTCATTGAAAAATATAGTGTATTTAAAACAGATTTCCCTCATTACAAAAATATATCCGTATATCCTGATTAATACTTCAACTCTACTATTACTTACTTATAATGTTTAATCATGATACAGACTCGTGGTCCTCTATTGAAAAATAATAGTTGTTAAAATCAATTTCGCATCACCAAAAATAGATCTATAATATCATGAATTCATACTAACACTATTATTACACACTTATAATGTTTAATAATGATACTTACAAATCCTCTATTGAAATAATCTAGTGGGCGAAGGAACTTCTAATGACAAAAATATATCAATATGTCCTGATTAATTACTCACACTTTACTATTACCATATTCAGTAACATTTAATTCATGATTACAGGGCGAGCTCTCTATTGAATAATCTAGTGGAGACACAAGACCGTCATTACAAAAGTGTATCTAGTCTATATATCCGTATATATTGATTAATACTCAAATTATAATTACACACTTATTATGTTTTAATCATGACACAGCAAGACTTCGTCCTGTATAAAAAAACTAGAGATAATTTTGTGCAAATTATCACTAGTTTACAAAAATCACAAAGATATATCATTGTATATCCTGACCTAATACATCCAACTATACTAGTACATTAACACGCAATGTTTAATAATCATGATACAGACAAACGTCCTTCTATAGAATAATATAGTGGTAAAAACAAGTTCTCATTAACAAAAATATAATCCGTATATCCTGATTAATACTCCACTCTCGCTATTAACATAATTATAATATTTATTCATGATACAGACTCCGTTCCTCTATTGAAATAATCTAGTGGTAAAACAATTTCTCATTACAAAAATAGTATCCGTATATCCTGGATTAGATACTCCACTCTACTATTCACATCGAGATTATAATATTTATTCCATGATATCAGACTCGTCCTCAATTGAATAATATAGTGTTAAAACAATTTCTCATCACTAAAAATATAATAAAAATAAATAACATTATAAATATAAAAAGAAATAAATAAAATAATAAAAACAAAAAAAATAAAAAAAATAATATAAAAAAAGAAACGATAACAAACATAGCATACCAACATAAAAAAAAATAATAATAAACATTATGTAAATAATCCCGTACTATTCTATTAATTAATACTCACTCTAATATTACATACTATATAATGGTTTTAATCATAACAGACCGTCCACTATAGAATGAATATAGAGTTAAAACAATATTCCTCAACACACAAAATATATCCGTATATCCGATTAATACTCACTCTACTATGTAACAAACTTACTAATTTTA
The DNA here is from genome assembly GCF_021130785.1 of Homalodisca vitripennis. NCBI lineage: Eukaryota > Metazoa > Arthropoda > Insecta > Hemiptera > Cicadellidae > Homalodisca > Homalodisca vitripennis. Next base: position 14,893 of record NW_025785719.1, on the reverse strand, counting down.
ATCATGATACAGACTCGTCCCTTCTATAGAAGTAATATAGAGTTAAAAACGACTTTCTCATCACAAAAATATTCCGTATATCACCGGATTAATACTCACTCTACTATTACATACTTATAAGTTTAAATCAGATACAGACACACGTGCTCTATTGAATAATCTAGTGTGGTAAAACAATTTTCTCATCACAAAAATTATTATCCGTATATCCGTGATTAATACTCCACTCACTCTACTATTACATACTTATAATGTTTATTCATGATACGAGGACTCGGTCTCTATAGAATAAATATAGAGTTAAAACAATTTCTCATCACAAAAATATATCCGTATATCCTGATTAATACTCACTCTACTATTACATACTTATAATGTTTTAATCATGATACAGACTCGTCCTCTATAGAAATAATATAGTGTTAAAACAATTTCTCATCACAAAAATATATCCGTATATCCTGTATAATATTCACTCTACTATTACATACTTATAATGTTTAATCATGATACAGACTCGTCCTCTATAGAATAATATAGAGTTAAAACAATTTCTCATCACAAAAATATATATCCGTATATCCTGATTAATACTCACTCTACTATTACATACTTATAATGTTTATTCATGTGATACAGACCTCGTCCCTCTAATAGAATAATTATAGAGTTAAAACAATTTCTCATCACAAAACATATATCCGTATTATCCTGATTAATACTCACTCTAACTATTACATACTTATAATGTTTAATCATGATACAGACTCGTCCTCTATTGAATAATATATGAGTTAAAACAATTTCTCATCACAAAAATATATCCGTATATCCTGATTAATACTCACTCTACTATTACATACTTATAAATGTTTAATCATGATACAGACTCGTCGTCCTCTATTGAATAATATAGTGTTAAAACAATTTCTCATCACAAAAATATATCCGTATATCCTGATTAATACTCACTCTACTATTACATACTTATAATGTTTAATTCATGATACAGACTCGTCCTCTATTGAATAATATAGTGTTAAAACAATTTCTCATCACAAAAATATATCCGTATATCCTGATTAATATTCACTCTACTATTACATACTTATAATGTTTAATCATGATACAGACTCGTCCCCTATAAGAATAATATAGTGTTAAAACAATTTCTCATCACAAAAATATATCCGTATATCCTGATTAATACTTACTCTACTATTACATACTTATAATGTTTAATGATACAGACTCGTCCTCTATTGAATAATATAGTGTTAAAAACAATATCTCATCACAAAAATATATCCGTATATCCTGATTAATACTCACTCTACTATTACATACTTATAATGTTTAATCATGATTCAGACTCGTCCTCTATTGAATAATCTAGTGTTAAAACAATTTCTCATCACAAAAATATATCCGTATATCTGATTAATACTCACTCTACTATTACATACTTATAATGTTTTAATCATAATACAGACTCGTCCTCTATTGAATAATATAGTGTTAAAACAATTTCTCATCACAAAAATATATCCGTATATCCTGATTAATACTTACTCTACTATTACATACTTATAATGTTTAATCATGATACAGAATCAATCGTCCTCTATTGAATAATATAGTGTTAAAACAATTTCTCATCATAAAAATATATCCGTATATCCTGATTAATACTCACTCTACTATTACATACTTATAATGTTAATTCATGATACAGAATCAATCGTCCTCTATTGAATAATATAGTGTTTAAAACAATTTTCTCATCATAAAAATATATCCGTATATCCTGATTAATACTCACTCTACTATTACATACTTATAATGTTTAATCATGATACAGACTCGTCCTCTATTAAATAATATAGTGTTAAAACAATTTCTCATCATAAAAATATATCCGTATATCCTGAATAATACTCACTCTACTATTACCATACTTTTAATGTTAATCATGATACAGACTCGTGCTCTATTGAATAATATAGTGTTAAAAACAATTTCTCATCATAAAAATATATCCGTATATCCTGAATAATACTCACTCTACTATTACATACTTATAATGTTTAATCACGATACAGACTCGTCCTCTATTGAATAATTATAGTGTTAAAACAATTTCTCATTACAAAAAATATATCCGTATATCCTGATTAATACTCACTCTACTATTACATACTTATAATGTTTAATCTTGATACAGACTCGTCCTCTATTGAATAATATAGTGTTTAAAATAAATTTCTCATCACAAAAATATATCCGTATATCCTGAATAATACTCACTCTACTATTAAAATACTTTTTAATGTTTAATCATGATACAGACTCGTCCTCTATTGAATAATATAGTGTTTAAAACAATTTCTTCCCAAATCACAAAAATATATCCGTATATCCTGTATAATATTCACTCTACTATTACATACTTACAATGTTTAAGTCATGATACAGACTCGTCCTCTATAGAATAATATAGTGTTTAAAAACAATTTCTCATCACAAAAAAAAAAATCCGTATATCCTGATTAATAGTTATTCTACAATTACATACTTTTTAATGTGTTTAATCATGATACAGAATCGTCCCCTTTTGAATAATATAGTGTTAAAACAATTTCTCATCACAAAAATATTACGGATATCCTGATTAATACTCACTCTACTATTAGATGTATACATACTTATAATACTTACATTATTATAATGTTTAATAATGATACGTCCGATAGATACAGGTTTCCTCCGGCGCAGGTACGGAAATCAAGAAACAAACACAATGAACACAATGTAGGAATGTGTTTTTTGTTTATGGTTGGCATGATTGCAACTTTAAACAAATTTTAAGGCAATTTATTAATTCATTCATTACACTAAACCAACATTTTAATTAAATCACATAATTACAAATATAAATGTATCTTAATCACGAGCCACATCTGGTAGTTTTTTAATCACAACTTTCATTCATACAAATATGATTGACTTACATTGTATCACCACATTCCAACAAAACATTAGTTACTTTAATCTAATTGTACTGGTGACAGCGATCTTCATTTACCTTAGAGTAGGATTGTTTTATCTGATGACCCAAATTTTCATCTAAGTAATAAGATAGGTACCTGTGATGGCTATTTTACGCTGGGGAAAATACTAATGTTCCATCAGTTGAGTGCAACCGTACCATTAAAAACCTCACTAACCCAACCATCACACCGGCCTCTCGGGACTGAGTGACAGCTTTTATTACCTTTCTTCTAATTTCCTTGGTTATCACCAACCCCTTCATCACATGTTCAAATCATCATTGTTCAAAACCTGTCTGTGAAAAGCCATTTTCCGAACAGTGGTCTCCGGTGTGAGTTGGCTTATGGTGACCTGGAACCCCTTCTTTCTTTTCTCACCGTATGCAAAATAAACGTGCGTATGGCGTCTAACATAATGTCCGTATGTGTGTTTTTTCGATCCAGTTCAATTCCATTACTTTGATATTTCTATAAACTTTTTGGCTATAACTTGTCGCTATCCAACAGAAATTAAATTGAAATATTTATTTGGAATCCATTTTTACTGCAATACGTAATAGAAATTAGACAGTAAATTAAAAGATCCGAAAATGACATTTTGGTTCATTTAATTACACTTTCACATATTTTTTAAATCTTTCAATTAATATAAGTACGTTTTCTATAATCACAAGCAGTTAAATATTATCTTTATGTATTTTTTAAATTTGCCTAACAAATTATTTCGTTTAAATGATAAACAACATATCCCAAGTGTATTAAAATAAACTCTGGTTCTGATACTAGATAATTAAAAATATATTTTTTGTTTAGAGTTACTCTTCAATAATATTGGAAACCTGCCTGAGATGCCTGAATTTATGATGCAATTGTCAACTTCTGAAAAGTCACTGTCACTACCATTGTCATTTGGATTGAAATTTTATCAACGGTTGGAATAATGTAGTTTCCTCATGAGGTAGCTTTTCCCCGTAGCAAACTTGAAAGCTTAGCGTTGCGTAAACGCCAGTTCACTTTAGTTCATATAATTACAATGGAACTAAACTCACATTTGAGGGAAGTCGAACCATTGAATGACACATTTACCTACACGCTAATTTTCGTGAACTTGCTCTCTTTTTCTAAACGGGTTGTACATTCAATAGCGGTAACGCGGGTTCCGGCAGTTTCCTTATAATACAAAATTTTCTCCCTAAAGGCACTCGTAGATGTCATATTGTTGTCATTTGTGCGTATGACCAATACTCTGGACTTGCCCTGGACAGAATGGTATATTATCAATGAAAATTAATGATCCTTCACGTAGATGTCCTATTGTTGTCATTTGAGCGTATGACCAATCTCGGACTTGCCTGACAAGAATGGTATATTATCAATGAAAATAATGATCCTTCACGTAGCATGTCCTATTGTTGTCATTTGTGCGTATGCCCAATACTCTGGACTTTGGCCTGGACAGAATGGTATATTATCAATGAAAATTAATGATCCTTATCACGTAGATGTCCTATTGTTGTCATTTGTGCGTATTACCAATACTCTGGACTTGGCCTGGACAGAATGGTATATTATCAATGAAAATTAAATGATCCTTAAACGTAGATGTCCTATTGTCGTATGACCAATACTCTGGACCTTGGCCTGGACAGAATGGTATATTATCAATGAAAATTAATGATCCTTCACGTAGATGTCCTATTGTTGTCATTTGTGCGTATGACCAATCACTCCTGGACTTGGCCTGGACAGAATGGTATATTATCAATGAAAATTAATGATCCTTCACGTAGATGTCCTATTGTTGTCATTTGTGCGTATGACCAATACTCTGGACTTGGCCTGGACAGAATGGTATATTATCAATGAAAATTAATGATCCTTCACGTAGATGTTCCTATTGTTGTCATTTGTGCGTATGACCAAATACTCTGGACTTGGGCCTGGACAGAATGGTATATTATCAATGAAAATTAATGATCCTTCACGTAGATGTCATATTGTTTGTCATTTGTGCGTATGACCAATACTCTGGACTTGGCCTGGACAGAATGGTATATTATCAATGAAAATTAATGATCCTTCACGTAGATGTCCTATTGTTGTCATTTGTGCGTATGACCAATACTCTGGACTTGGCCTGGACAGAATGGTATATTATCAATGAAAATTAATGATCCTTCACGTAGATGTCCTATTGCTGTCATTTGTGGCGTATTACCAATACTCTGGACTTGGCCTGGACAGAATGGTATATTATCAATGAAAATTAATGATCCTTCACGTAGATCTCCTATTGCTTGTCATTTGTGCGTATTACCAATACTCTGGACTTGGCCTGGACAGAATGGTATATTATCAATGAAAATTAATGATCCTTTAACGTTAGATGTCATATTGTTGTCCATTTGTGCGTATGACCAATACTCTGGACTTGGCCTGGACAGAATGGTATATTATCAATGAAAATTAATGATCCTTTACGTAGATGTCATATTGTTGTCATTTGTGCGTATGACCAATACTCTGGACTTGGCCTGGACAGAATGGTATATTATCAATGAAAATTAATGATCCTTTACGAGTAGATGTCATATTGTTGTCATTTGTGCGTATGACCAATACTCTGGACTTGGCCTGGACAGAATGGTATATTCATCAATGAAAATTAATGATCCTTCACGTAGATGTCATATTGTTGTCCATTTGTGCTGTATTACCAATACTCTGGATTTGGCTGGACAGAATGGTATATTATCAATGAAAATTAATGATCCTTCACGTAGATGTCCTATTGTTGTCATTTGTGCGTATGACCAATACTCTGGACTTGGCCTGGACAGAATGGTATATTATCAATGAAAATTAATGATCCTTCACGTAGATGTCATATTGTTGTCATTTGTGCGTATTACCAATACTCTGGACTTGGCCTGGACAGAATGGTATATTATCAATGAAAATTAATGATCCTTCACGTAGATGTCCTATTGTTGTCATTTGTTGCGTATGACCAATACTCTGGACTTGGCCTGGACAGAATGGTATATTATCAATGAAAATTAATGATCCTTCACGTAGATGTCATATTGTTGTCATTTGTGCGTATTACCAATACTCTGGAACTTGGCCTGGACAGAATGGTATATTATCAATGAAAATTAATGATCCTTCACGTAGATGTCCTATTGTTGTCATTTGTGCGTATGACCAATACTCTGGACTTGGCCTGGACAGAATGGTATATTATCAATGAAAATTTCCTGGCAACATGATTTATAGCGGGATAATATAAAATTATGAATATCTTATAACAAATATGAGCATTTTATTTGAACTTCGTGTATAATCTCGGTAGACAAGACCAAACATCATAGGAAGAAAATAGTTATACGGCACGGTTTTTAATACCATGGAATGTATAGAGTTGCTTGAATTAATTGACATAAAATTTGTAGCCTAGAAGAAGTGTTTGTTATATAAAACGTAAATATTTTTTCTCCTGTCTTTGTTTAGCTATCTGATTCAGAGCAAGAAGCCCATATTTTTTATTATTCGAATTCAAAGGATTAAAGGGAAAAGCCAAGATTAAAGGATAAGGTCCTCCCTTTCCGGGGCTTAAGGGCGGACATGATTCAGATCTGGCAGCGGTGACCGTTGCCCTCCCATCTTGTCCCTCCAGTGGCAACCGTATGGAGAGTGGGGTAAGATTCCTCATCTTTCCTCTTAGGTTACTTGCATTACAAGAGATTACAAGACCGCTCATATGAAGTATTCAATCTAATACAAATTTATTAGTTTGAAAAAAGTATCACACGTGTTTCTCCAATATCAGAAATTCTCCCAAACCATTTATAAAATCTGGATAAAAAAAAAGGAGGTATTAATCTTTTTTCAGATCTTTAGAAAAAAACGAGAATATTACAAACAATAGACATTTGTAAAAACCGTAACTAGCGTAGTTTTAGATTTATACTCCGTGTCCTCTAAAACGTACAAACTGTACGTTTTATGAATAGTGTAGAAATATTTTATTACAGTCCTACATGTTTACATGATAGAATGATATTATTGAGCAACGAGGACGAGTGAGGGCATGCGGGTTGGGTTGCAGCTAGTTTAGCTGTAACACAGCACACTTTACAAACTTCTAGTTATAACTGGACGTAGGTTGAACTGTGGGTAATATAAATTCTAACAGAGTGCCACGTTGTATGTAAACCATTGCCTTCAAGCTCATGTGCTATATGCTGTAACTTGCTGGTACAATAATCATAATTGCAATAACTGTATTTGAGTTGCGAAACTCATAATCAAATTTGATAATACACATAAAGTGGCAATTGCCTTGTATAAAAATGTTGTCATCTTTATAATGTTTTCACAATTATGCTTACTAAGCTTCGAGTTTATATTTGATACAGGAGTGATTTCAAGGAAAGCCATTCCAGCGCAGGATAATGTGTGGTACTTCTCTCTCTCTCTCTCTCTCCTCTCCTCGTCGCTTCTCCCTCTCTCTCTCTCTCTCTCGTCTCTCTCTCTCTCTCGTCTCTCTCTTCAAATTCTCAAATAAACCCCCATAATGTTGTATCATCAATTTTATTATACAGGTTCCGTTCATTTGATACTCACATAATATAACTTGAAACTGTGTAATCAGGTAAGGGGACATATTTAAGCAAATAAAAATACACACCGTGTTTCGGTGTTTTCTTGAGATGCTGACACACTTTACATAAAACGATTTAATAACAAAAGGAAAGGAGCCACAATTTCATGAGAACACATGGTCGCTTTGTCTGTTTGACTTATTACAGACCCTCCTCATTATAACCATTCTATATATGATACTATAGCATGTTTTAAACGAATGAGATTAAGCTTTCCGACAGATGGTGTTTAGCTTCATTTAGGAAATCATAAAAAATTGATAATTTAAATTTAACTTTGTACTTAAATTTAAAGGTATTTTTTTAACCTCTTGTTAATAAATATAATAAATAAAAATTCCATACTATATCAAACAACAGTTCTTATGCAGTACAGCCAGTCCCATGAGGACGGTCTGTAACAGATTAAGCCGCTTCGTGATTGTGCAATACTGGTCGGCCTGTCCTCGTCTTGTCCTGTGCGGTACGTTTAGTCCTGTGCGGTTTTATTATTACCTTTTCTTATAAAGTAATTATCCTTAAAACTGTGTCAATTAAACTTATTATTTTTTTTTCGTGTGTGTGAAATTTTTTCGTTAGTATTTTTTGGAATTGACAGTTTTATTTTTTAGTTTGGACTAAAGTTATTATTTGGGATTAACTAATTATCATTTTAAAATCAGGCTTTCCGTATTTTTTAGTGTTACTTTTTTTTAACTGTACAGAGATAAGTAACTTAACAATTAATTACAATTTTTATCATGGAATTGTCGGTATAATGTAGCCGAGGACATATTCCATCTGCTAAAGAATGGCAGCAAAGTCTGTGTGGAGTTGCCGGTCCCTCGAGTTTTTCATGTAATGTAACGTGTTTGTCGCATTCGGAACTTTGGGGCAAAAAGTTGACATCTATGGTCGGCCCGAAATCTGGCCTCGTGGAAGTGTGACGATTGGTTCGCCAGGCATTCATCCTCGAAGTGGCAGCTCATAAGTCGGACTCGGTCGATCCAAATATTTCTGACATTTCTTTTTGGCCAATACAACAAAGTGAAAGAATGGGCTGTAGAGCGCCAAGCTGCCAAATACGAGACGGTTTTTAGCGCGATTGAAAACAGCGTCTAACTGGTTTACAGGCCATCTGTTGGACGAATTCCATAAGAGACTTTCTTCTTTTTTTTAGAGGCGGAAAATGTTGAACTTAAAGCGGAATGTGTTGAACTCCGAACTAAAAATGAATCCCTGTCTCGGCGGGTGTTTGACGTGGAGTTACAAATGGCAGATATACAGCAGTACTCGCGAAACCATAACGTTGAAGTTATGGGTGTCCCGTCACAAAAAGTGAGAATGTTTACGAAAATCGTCAAATCGGTGGGCCACCGCGCTTGATCTAACTTACGACAGACAGTCTATATCCATTGCCCATCGTTTGCCGGCACCTCGGAGGAAGTCCTTCCACCCCTCTATCGTCGTCCAGTTCGTGTCCCGCTCAACAAAGGCTGAATGGATTTCTGCGGCCAAGAAAAAAAGAATTAAAACTACGGACTTGGCAGCGTCTCTACCGCCTGCGCCGGTATTAGTTCTGGATCATCTCACACCACAGAATAAACATATACTGGGGAGAGCTAAGTCCTTGGTAAAAGATGGACAGCTGGCGTTCGCTTGGTCGAGAGACGGGAAGGTGTTGGTGAGACAGACGGTGGAGTCCACCGGCCAGGCGGGTGAGGAGCATCGACGAAGTGGAAGCCTTCGTACGTCCGGTAGTTAGCGGCAGTCCCCGACAACGCAGTAATTTTGCCAGAGTTTGAGCGTAAGGTTATAGATACTCCATAAATACAGATAAGGACATGGCAAGTAAGACTTTTTTTATTACTGTATGTTAATTTTTGTTTGCAGCATTTTATTACAATTTTTGTTTGACATTATAGTTTGTAGAATTTATTGGCATGTGCATGTGTATTTTTAAATAAGACTTAACAAAGTGAAAAATGAAAATATTTTTGCAGCGAACGTTTAATATTAATATAATTACTACTAGGACACTCAGCATTCAAAACTTAAATATTGATTGTACTATTACCAACCTATAATTAAATTATAAATACGTATGGGTATAAGTATGTGTGTGTATGCATGTGAGTATATATATATATATATTATGTGTGTGTGTGTGTGTGTGTGTGTGTGTGTGTGTGGCGCGCGTAGTGTGCGTGTGTGTGCCAGTAGGGCGTGCTCTTGCTGTGTGTGTGTGTGTGTGTGTGTGTGTGTGTTGTGTGTGTGAGTGTGTGTGTGTGTGTGTGTGTGTGTGTGTGCGTGTGAGTATGTATGTGTGTATGCACTTGAGTAATGTATGTGTATGTGTACACGGGCTAAAGAAAAATATCAAAAATAATGTTTTTATAAAACAGTTTATCTCCATCTTAACTATTAGTTTATTTATTATTTATAAGGAATAGGACAAGTTACTCGTAGTAAAACAATAATTAATTTATAAATAAATATTAAATCATAAATATTTTTCATGCCATTGAGATTAAGAAAGTATTCAGAATGTAAATCTTTTTAATTCTTTTTAACTTTTTACCATTTTTTGTAAGCAGCCATCTTTACTGTCCGAAAGGTTAACAGATAATGTGTTTTTTTGGCAATGCGTCAGTGGCTATGTTAAATTGTATATTAGGTCTAATTTGTCCGGTCTATGGGTCTTGTTTTTATATTTAATGGAATAATAATGTCTTATAGTCCGTCTTTGAATTAGTATGACAGCACAATTATAAAGCATAGCACATGTCCAGGAAATTTATACTGAAGTATATTTTTAATTTAATTAGTTATTCATATGTTAATAACAATTTATATTTTTGTTTGTGCTAGTTACATTTCATTGTGGCATGTAATATAAGATACGTGATTTATTTTTAGCATATCTATATTTGAAAAGTTTTTAATTGCATAAATTTGTAAAGGTGCTTCTTTGTTTATTTTAAACATAAGTTGCAGCATAGCATAGATGTACCTATATCGATAATGCTTCTTAAACGTTATTCCATGTAATATATTTTATTTTATTTCATATGTATTAAATTAAACAAAAATATTTATTTTATTACTATATCATGTGATATTGGTATTTGGTTTCAACTACATATAAGTTTTTGTTATATTAATATTGTTTTTTTACAGGTAGCTATACATTTGGTTTTAGTTTATTTTGATGATGTTGTAGTTTTTATCAAGTGTAGTGATATCTGTATAGATATATAGAGAGCGGGTGGGTCTGAGCATGGTGTACAATGAACAGTTTGCGCAATGGGCGAGATTATGGATGAAATTGTCAATTCTAGAGCTGTGAATGTAATGTGTTTATGATTATGTTGATAGTTTTGATTTTTTCTCAGAAAATGAAGACGTAAATAAAAATCGAGTGACAATCCTTAGCTTGAATATTCGTAGCTGTAAAAAGAATTTTGATGAGCTAATTATCATTTTGAACAACTATAAGTTTAAATTTGACATAATTATTTTAACAGAGACTTGGATGGATGAGTGCAGTGTAAATGTGAGTATGGATGTGGTATGATAGATTCGTAAATAAAGGAAAGTATGAATCAGAATGATGGCGTGATTGTTTTCGTTAATAAATGTTTTTCAGTATGTCATGCGGAAGTGAATCTGAGCGGGGCCACATGTTTGAAACTAGATATAACGTTTGGCAGGGAGCGGATGTCGTTGCTCGCCATTTACCGGAGTCCGTCCGGTGACCTTGACTCTTTCATTAGTGATCTCGAGGTATATCTTGAGACCAGTGCACAGGGATCGGGTTCACTGGCTGATTGGTGATATAAATTGTTGTATTTTACCTGAAACCAACGATCCACTGTCACAACGATATCTTGATGTAATGTATGGAGCTGGTTTCATTAGTTGCATTAATGTGCCAACCAGAGTTACTGACTACTGGATTTTCCAAAAGTTGTATTGATCATATATTTACGGATATTAAAACTACGGACGGTGTTAAGTCGGCGGTCATCAAAGCGGAAATTACGGATCACTATTTTACTGTCATCGCAAAGTCAACAGAGTTTAATTAAAAGTAAAAGAAAACAATCATCTTTAGTTAAAAACACATATATTGACTTTGATATTGTTCGCCGTCTTGTCTCTGAAAGAAATTGGACACCGATTTTAGAGATCGAGGATGTTAATCTGTCTGCATCTAAGTTTGTTAAATATTTGCAAGATATTCTATTACAATCCTCAATTAATAAGAACCCAATTTCTTCTAAGCACGTCAAGCTAAAGCCGTGGGTTACCGTTGGACTAATTAAATCAATTCGAGTTAGAGATAAAATGAGTAAGCAGCTCAAAGGCCAGCCCTTTAATACAATGTTAAAAACTCGTTTCAAGCAATATAGAAATCTCTTAAATAAGACTATTAAATTGGCTAAAGAAATGTATTTTAGAAATAAAATTAATGAATCAAAAAATAATAATAAGCTCTTGTGGAAAAATATTGCTGAAATTATGGACATGAATAAAAAAAAAGATTCCTTTCCTATTGAACAGTTTCTGGACGGCAAACTTAATATTGAGACAAATGAAATAAATAATGTAGCATAACACATTAAATGAATACTATGTTAGGGTGGGTGCCAACTTAGCCAGTGCTGTGCCTCCCGTGACTGAAGTCGTTATGAATGACGAGGATTACGGGCGAATTCTTAACTTCCAGCTGGAGCCGATATCCGAGGATGTCCTTGCTCGTGTTGTACAAAAACCTTAGAGCGGTCTGCTCCGGGAGAAGATGGAATCCCGGCTACTCTTATCAAAATGTTTTTTAATTTCTTAAAGCTTCCACTTCTACATATTATAAACAATAGTATATCACAGGGAATTTTCCCAGCATCTTTTAAAATGGGTAAAGTAATCCCAATCTATAAGGGAGGCCCAAAAAATCGATGTGTTAGCTTCAGACCAATAACTTTAACTAGTGTTTTATCTAAATTATTGGAAAAATGTGTCAAGAATTCAACTCGAAAAATATTTAAAACATCAATAATATTCTTGTACAAAATCAATTCGGTTTCAGAAAAGATAAGAATTTGAATGACGATTTTATATTTGCTAACTAAAAGTGTTCATGACACGATTAGCCGTAATAAAAAACCATTATTGATTTTATAGATTTAGCTAAAGCTTTTGATACAGTTGATAGACAACTATTACTACAAAAATTAAAATATAATGGGAATACAAGGGAACTCTTGGAGATGGGTTCAAAAGTTATTTGTCCGATCGGTATCAAGTTGTTTCCGTTTTGGGCCATACAAGCGTTCCTCAAAAAATTGAGTATGGGGTTTTGCAAGGCAGTACTCTTGGACCCTTGCTTTTTCTTAATTTTTATTAACAATCTAGGAAGATTGACTTTGTTTAAAGGACAGATATTTCTTTATGCGGACGATACCGCTTTGTTATTTGAGGGTGAAAGCTGGGAGGAAGTGAGGGATGTGGCTGAGCGCGGTCTACTCACTGTCAAGCGCTGGTTTGATCAATGTCGGATCACAGTTAATATAGCCAAAACCAAATGTATGCCAATCTCTATACGAGCTGACGGCGATCCTTTTGTTTTTAAGCTACGGTTGCATACTTGTGGTGGCCAGGATGGATGCGTTTTGTGTGAATGTATTGATAGGGTGAGTGAGTATAAATACTTGGGTGTAGTTTTTGACAATCGTTTGAAGTGGTGTAATCACGTAGCTTAGCATGCGGAATAAACTTCGTAAATTTATCTTTATAATATTCTGTAATCTGGCGTAATATACTTACAATAGATCTTTTTAAAAACTGTATACTATGCTTATGTGCAATCAATTCTTCAGTATGGTAATTTAGCATGGGGTGGCTGTTTCCAAAATAACCTTGCTCCCTTAGAAGTCGTTCAAAAAACTATTATAAAAGTAGCTCTGAAGCGAAATCGTACTTATCCAACCAATTTATTGTTTGAAGAATTTAAAGTTTTTAACGTCTCGCAATTATATATCCGAACATTAATTTTGTACATTTTTCAACATCGAGATTCCAATCTTTCCATTCACAGTAACCACAGGCCATTTTTACGTGCGTTCTTTTCGACTGGTCATAAACAGAATTTTTGTTCCTAGACTCGTTAAAGAGCCTTTAATTCAACATCATCTCACTATACTTGCTCATGATAATCTTTCCTTCAAAATTACCATAACTTTATAAAAAAACCCCCAAGACCCTTGCACTATTAGTGCGTACAAAAGCGAGAATTAGTCCCCCAAATAAATGGTTTAGTAGATGCTGTGGGCGAGATTGGATTTGCGGTCGAGTATTTTTCGCTCAATCTACATGCCTAGATTATGCTTTTTTTATGTATTAAATTTCTGGTTATATTTTTAGTATTAACAATCAAATGTTAGTCTTGAGTGTTTTGGTTAGTTTTTGTTACAATCCGTTTTTGACTGGCAGTGCCATGACGGAGTACGTTGGTTAGTGCGTAGCATGAGTGTTGGCTGTGTTGCGGTGATTGGTGTGTGTTGTGTGTGTGTGTGTGTGTGTGGTGTGTGTGTGTGTGTGTTGTTGTGAGAGTGTGTGTGTGTGTGTGTGTGTGTGTGGTGTGTTTGTGTGTGTGTGTTTTTTTAGTGGTGTGTGTGTGTGGTCCAAGTCCCTCTCTCTACTCTATATTCAGGCTAATTTCCTAATTAAGTTCCTTTCCCCCCTGAAATTGCTCTTTTTTATGTAAGTTTACAAGTTTTCATAAATATTTACATTTTTTAAGTCTTCAAGAGATTAATATTTTTCTAAATAAGTAAATATTCCTTTCAATGTTTTTAGATATATTTATTAACTGAAAGTTTGCTCAATGTAATATCCATGCTCTGGGCCTTGGGTATAGTTTTTATTTTAGAGTTTTGAAATCTGTCATTTCTCCCTCATTTGGTTTTAATGGAAAATGTTTTTTATTAATGACAATTGTAGCGATTTTCTTAGTTTTTTAATTTTAAGTTTTTTTGTGTGTTATTGGGTAGTGCAGACTGAGGAAAACTACGTTTTCCCCACACACAGGCTGATGCCCAAGTTGGGGATAATTTCCTCATAAGATTTTGTGGTTATGCAATTAATATTTAATTCTGGTACATAAATTGTTGGAAATAAATAAAATCAATCAATCAA
>NW_025785718.1:0-21179 GCF_021130785.1 Homalodisca vitripennis | reverse complement strand
GGAATTAAACGGATAATTTTATGTAGCAAAACTAATGAACTGTAACCACATAAATCGTAAGCTCAATATTGTATTTTTGAAGATTTACAGCCTTTTATACTGACTTCAAAACATTTTTCTAAAATAAATGCAAGGAATCTATCAAAAACAACCAAACTTCACACCCTTATTCCAACTTCTATAAAAAAATACTTCTTGGTCCCAGAAAATCAGCTTTACTTATACAGGTTAATACCTAATATAAGAGGTTGATTTTCCATGAATTTACTCACTTAATTTTTATCCCAGATTTCAAACGTTGAAAAATAATAACCCACTCGATACCATTTTAATAATTCTTATAGGTGTCCCACTAAACAAAACGCTTTATTGATAATTTTCTACAGAATCAACTATGTTGACTGTAAACTAATCAAATAGAAACTCTAGTAACACACGCGCGCAAAACTAGCGTAATTCCTCGTCTATCTATTAGATTATCTGTCCGCCACAAGGGGACACACAGTCCAGAGTATTGGCTCAAAACCCTCCGGGCAGATTGAGTATAGATCAACAATGCTGACTGTAACTATATCAAAATTAGAAACCCATAGTAACCACGGCGCAAAAACTAGCTATTCTTGTCCTATTAGATTTATCTGTCCGCCACGAGACACACTAGTCCAGAGTATTGGCTCAAACCGCCCCGGCAGATTGAGGTTATAGATCAACAATGCTGACTGGAACTACCAGGCCTTTTCCAATTTGTCCTTGCTAATTGAATTGTGACCCAATTGTCCTTCGTCGTGTGTGAAGTTTAAAGAAGATTAATAGTACAAGTTAATGACAACAACGTCGATCTTTTCACAGACGTAAATATAACGTTTCCCCTATAATTGTTGGAACAAAATAAAAAAATTAGTGTATCAGTAATTTAAAGAACGCTTGAAAATTAATAATCAAGTTTGCTGTAAAAAACTCATAGTTGACTTTTTCATCGGGACCTTTACTCCCTACTCTTATAATAAAAGAAGAAAAGAACAAAATGTGGATACAAGAATATACATTATTAACCCTACTTTAAGGGTTTATATATCGTAGACCTGATAATTACCTGTAAGTGGCTATAATATAGGCTAATAATTATTATTTAGTCCCTGCCTTTTAATTTAAAACGTAAATGGAGTAATAATGAAATCATAGTTTCGAAAATTATAAACAAACTTTAAAGAATACACAACATTTCTTACTTTCATAGAATCTTGATATTACGTCAATTGAATGTCAAGTAAAAGTGCATATGTTGGATTAAAAAGCACCAAATTTTATACAGGTTTTAAGAAAAATCTTCGTTATATTGCTACTTCACGCTGTCTTTATAAAAAGAGAATAATAGTCTTTTTACTATGTTTATGAAAATGGTTACCAACTAATATTTAATGCCTTTTTTTTATTTTTCACAAAGATTGCAGGAGATGCTATATTTTAAACAATTAACGTGTTTAATTCTATAGATTTTTAGGCAATTTTAATAAAACTCTACGCAATCACATGTCGTATAAAGGATAGAGTTTGTTGTCGGGTAAACAGTTTTACCAACTGGGAGTGTTTTTAACTCCTAACATGGCATTAAATCTTGCAGAAATCTGATTGAAATATGAAATTAAAAATCCATTCAATAGCCAAATTTCTAATGGGCTCCTGAAATAAAACTGAGGGTCGGTGTTTGTTTATTATTTAATAGTGATCTCTTCAAATAACGGCTTTTAACCGAAATCTGAATTAAAATTTAGATGTGATTCAACTATTAACCACAGTCTGAATTTAGAACATATAAAACAATTAACCAACGAATATGTTGACTTTCTTCTGCCTTGATACAAGTTTTTTTAAACACTAAATTTTATGTAATTATAGTGTTGGAGTGAAGTGAATTATATCCCAAAGAAACACCATTACTTTTTAGATCGAAGAAATGAAAAGAAGATTTGAAAAGTGTCTGATTGTTTATAATCCCATTTTACAAACTATCGTCATTAATGTTACTTTTGTTTAACTAAAGTGCAACAGAAAATGCTAATATTGATATTCTATGCCTCCACCATTCCCCCTATCGTAAAGTCGCCACTCTCACTTGCCCCCCTCTCCACCAACTCCTTTCGTTTTGCAATCCTTGTTTTCCTTTCTACCATAGTTCCCACCTATACCTCCCCGCCTAGGCGTCTTGTGACCCTCTTGTTTCCACGCTCACCTCCCCGCTCCCCCCTTCACCCCCCTACTCGGAGGACCCCGGCCCGAGGGTCGGTTCATATTCTCCCCCCAGCTTGCCGTCACGCCCGCCGCCCCCCCTCCCCCTACCCATTTAGACTCTTCGCTTCCCGCCCATCTGTCCATCCCCCTGTCCCTCACCGCCTGCGCCACCCTGACTCCCTCCCCCAACAAAGCTATCCCTACTCGACATCATCTGTACCCATCCCGTCACCCCTCTCCTCCCCCCCCTCACCCTACCCTCATCCTGCGCACCCTACAACCACCCTCCCCATCCCACTCCACCCCCAACTCTCCAAAGCCCCCGCACCCTCCTTCCAGCTCCCCCTCCGCCCCCCCCCCCCCCCCCCCCCCCCCCCCCCCCCCCCCCCCCCGCAGTGACCACGCCCGGCAGGGGCGTGCCCCCCCCCCCCCATAAGTTCTCTCAACTTCTGTGTGCATGCAGCTTTTGTGTGTGTACGCGTTTTATGTCCAGTAGTTTTGTGTAGTGTTGTAGTTTTGTTTATATTTGTTTTTTAAGGCCTTGAAACGCAGGTGTTAGTGTTCCATTTTTTTCAGACATACAGCAATAGTAAATATTTAAAACATCCTCTTTTTCCTTTTGAAAACTCCCTCGTTGCATTAAAGTTTGATATATTTATAACAGGATACCCTGGATGCAGAGTTTCTTGGAAAAGAAGGTCAAAACGAACTCTATACATCGTGTGTCGACATCAGAGATATCAGATGTAGAGCTAAAACTCAACACTTCAATTGACACCAAATTTTAATGCACAATTTTTCCGCAATAGATAAGTTATAGAGTAACTCTGTGACGTCAACTACAAAAACCTTTGCAGGAAGTATGAAATTTTAAATTTTTTATTTATTTGTTTTCTATTTTATAAATATCGAATTTTTATAGGGGAACCAATACAAATGACATTGTCTTAAAAGATTCCCCCTTTCGTTTAATGACTAAAATTTTGTGCATTGATGGTTAAGACAAACAATTTTTGCTCTGTGAAATTTTTTCAACTCATAATTTAATGTGGAAATAAATTTTGGGGGAATGAGTTACTTTTCGTTAACTCAATTTTAACCATAATTCTTTTGAATTGTACTCGCCCAACAATAATTTTCCTTAACTATAAACCGAATGACCTGAATATCGTAGTCATCGCAAATTGTATAGGCTGGAGGTTGGTTATAAAGATGAATCTTACACATGGTAATGTAACGTTAAGAGCATTTTAAGGTAAGGCTGATTTGTACATATCCATTATGTTTTCATACCATCAATAATTTCACATATTCTCTGGAAACTTTACCGTTCTCATAACGGCAACACGGCAACCATGCGAGTTTCTTGTATTCCTGTGTTCAAACACGCGATTTTGATAAAAATCAGTGTAAGGAAGACTGGTATTTCTCCCCACCCAGTTACCCCCACCCCCCCCCCAGACTTCCAGCTCGTGAACTTCTCCCAAACAAAAATATTTTATCATTCTTACCAAATGTATTTACTCAACAGATATAAAACGTTTTCAACTATAAGGAGGCCTAGGACTAGTTAAAAATATCTAATAATAAAAAAGTAAAAAACAAATCCTGGTTTCTTTTTCTTACCCCCAGAGGTTATATATCGTACGCACAGACAGGACAGACAGAAATGACATTTGTTCCAGTCTTACAACTGGACCGGCCTCCAGCAAACTAACATTTGTAATTAATGATACACCTATTTCTGTGTCACAAATGTGACAGGTTCATATCGGTGAGATCTACATATTCATTGGCAGCAAAACACAAAAATATAATTACACTTTTGAGTAGACTATTTAAAGCATTTTACGTAATTTTAACTAGCTGTTTCCCGTGCGGCTGTCGCACGCGTCTCTCTAAGCTTTGCCCGTATATTTCTTTGCCTTCAAATAGTGTTTGGATATTTTAATATACGTAACTACTGTGTTGTAATTGCAGTTTATAATGTGCAGGCGCTTTGATAACTTTTATAGTCTTGGCAGTACAGCCTGGTCGAGTTAGTTACATCAATGGGCATTGCGTATATAACCTTCTACATAGGGAAAAATACATATTTTCATAGTGATTCGGTCCCCAATAGTTTTCTGAGTCTATAAAGGACAAACACACAAACATTCATTTTTTATAATATTATGATTGCAGAAACAGTTTAAAAACAAAAATTTGTTCAGTTTCTCTCTAATAGACTTACTCTATGCTTTAATCTATAAGTGTAAAGAAATTTTATATATAAATATATTTTTTGTCGCATTATATATGTTTACAAAGAACCAGCTGAATTAAAAAATTTGAAATAAGACTCTTTCACTTAATAACATATGTTAGTGCTGCAATGCAATTTCTTTACGGGTATTTCTGTAACCAGTGGGGCGGAATCCTGAATCGGGAAAGGGAATAAAAAGTATCCCTATAAACCTTCTACAGATCAAGACTGAACAAATTAAAAAAAAAATTAGGCCGAATCCGTCCAGGCCCGTTTGTGAGTGATTGCTGTTACACGACGTATACCAGTTTCAATTTATTTATATATATAGATAGAAATTATTCAATAATTGAAACATCTTAGACACAATTTTGTGCTGGACTGTATCGTGAATTTAATCACAAGTATCTACCAAATTCACACAGTAAGACTTACATGATCACAAAAAAAATTGTATTGGAAATGAATTATAATTGTTAAGAGTTTGCAGATTTGCAAATATGTAGGATTGTTTCGTCAAACCGTAAACTCCATCATTTTAACGCACACAAAACCTTCAATACCGTGCCAATTTGTGGGTCTCTCGATAGAGGAGACTACTAGTAATCAACGAGCGAGAGGTGTCGCCAGTAATCATTAAATCACGTTTCCCGACAATCATGGTACCAGTAGCTTACACATTCCATTAGGTATTTACAGTGATGTCTTCGCATACAAATAATATTATATTTGTTTGTTAATAATGGGCTTTCAGTGCTTCCAAAACGTTTAAATGAGTTAAAAGTGTTTTTATAATTACATTGGTGATTTTTTTATTCCATTCTACTCCTAATTCAAAGCACTTAGTTTGAAATTAAGAATAATTTTCAAATTGTCTTACTATTTGCTCTTATAGTACATTAATTATAAATACGCGTAAGACTTAATTTCATTACATCCTAGTAGACCAATTAAAGTCATGTGAAAGTATTAAAAAAAACCAAAGTACAATGTGGGTTACTAAAATAACAAATATGAACTACGAGCAGTTGTGTTTTAGGTCCAGAATGACGTCAAGAGTTCCGGAATTGACCATGTTGTACGTTAATTCTTTATATCTTTGTTCGGAAAGCCCAAGAGTATAACAGAAGCTCTTTTTAGTTTTTAAAAATAAATTCACACCAGCTCACGTAGAGACTGCATATGGATAACGATCCTGGCGATCCTGCAGGAATAACTGTAAATCTCCTTAATGGTCGTTATAGTCTGGATATTATTTTGTTTACTATCCTAGGTGCTTTGGTATTTCCCAGTTCTATGATTTTACGATGTTTTTGTATGACAGTGACAGTTAAAAGCGATTGTTACAAAATATTACCTTAAATTTGAATACTTTTTTTGAAGTTGACATCTTATCCAAATATATATAAGCGGCTTGGAGCAAATAAAAGTAAGCTAGAAAATACCGCTGTGGGAGCTCATGACAAGGGGTATAAGATTGTAACGATTAACATGTTTACTGTTTAAGAGAAAATTTACATAGGTATCATACAATCTTATAACAAAGCTTATATTATAAACTTTTCGTATTGATATTTTATCACTATAACAAAGTAACAGTTTATGTTAATTTTATTTAATAATTTTATATGTCAATGGTGACAAAAGTAGTATTTGCATTACCCTATATCTCGTTTGTTTGAATCTATCACAAAATCTTTCATAGGTACAACGAGAAGCAATCGTGTAAAGTACCAAAAATTACGATTTAAAACTAAATTGTTTCAGAGGTTTCATTAAGAAATAGTTTTAACCAATCATATACTGTGAAAACTCACTTTTATGTTTCGTCTTTAAAATCCAATAATAATATGACTTAAAAACGAATATTCCTCAGTGGAGTATACATTAACGTCCTAATTCCAGGCAACCTTCGTATAGCTTATGATGCAAACAGTGATGTTAAACTAATAAATGTTTGAAATTATACTTAAAACATATAGTGCATCTAATTTAAAATAACATGTTACTTGACATAAGAAACACGTGAACTACGTTTAAGATGGATGTTATCAATCAAATCGCTTACGTTTACTTAACAAAAATAAAGTCTAATCATTTGAAGATGGTATTTTTGGAATATTAAGGCTAAATATCAAACTAATCTTAGCTCGTAATTTATATTCTTAGTGGTGCTTACATTCTATTGATGGTAAGATTAGTGCAAATACAAAACTGTTATGTATAGCGAAAGTTCGTATCTCTTGTGTTTTAAAATAAATAATGAAATCATTTTATTTGGTTTGAGTCTGAACTCACACTAAAAATAATTTTCCTGATAGACGAAGTGAAACGTTTCTAGAAGGATTCTAATTAGAGCATGAACGAATCTATCACAATAATATAAAAATTAAGCCAACTTATTAATCAACCGGGTGTACTTAAATCAGCAATCAACTTGATAAGATGTTCGATATATTGCATTCTACTGCGTTCATTTGATTTACAATGTTTTTGCTTTTTAATGTTTCCGATATTTCGTTAACAGTAAAATGACATTCCAAGACATATTTAGTATAAAATTTACGAAATTTAAAACGGACTATTTTAGGCGGATAAGTAAAGACTGTTTATATGTAATAAAAAAAGGTATTCTGGAGTTTCTATTAAATCTGGTTTACTAAACAATCAGTTAAGAATTTCAACAAAGAACTAACGGTAAGTTGAGCAGAAAGTTCATTCATTAGGTAATTACACAAAGCAAAATTACTAATGAGAATTTAATAATGGGCAAACTCTCAAATGCCTTTCAAAGTGCTCCAATAAAAGACTGGTTAGTGACGTCAGGTTGCCTGTAGATTATGAGGCACCTCACTGACCTGAGCTGAAGAGCGACTGTCTGCCATGACTTGACCCAGATGTTCCTCTACATTATGCATGCTCATCTTCTCTATATCATTTACTTTCATGTGACTATATTCTCCAGTTACTTTTCATAAATATATTTATGACGTCATCATTTCGTTTCATGCTCTAATATTTAAAAAACAGTACTAAATATATTCATAGACGCCGATTGCCGCCATGGGTCAGAATATTGCGTCTTGTATTAAAAGTCACCATAAAAAATAAAATATAGTTGTTATGCACTAAAGTTGTTTATTATTTTACGATTACTAAAACAATATAGTAATATTAGTAGTATATTCTTAATAGTCAGAAACTTTCTTGATTAGATCTTTATCAATGGTTTCATTTGATACAATAATTAAATTTTATCATATTAATAATTATTATTGTATAGTTGACAATTTAATCATATGAATGTTTTGCGTGAAGGAAAATTATTCACCAACAATAATTGTTTTAAATTTAATAAAACAACTAGATTGTATATATGTTACCAGATACAATATAGTATCAATCTTTTTACTTAACCTATGTTGAAACATTTTTTATTTAAAATGGAAGGTTTGAAAGGATAGGAGGATTTTGTGTCATTGTTTTATCATGCAAAATTTCTAAAGTCCTAACTATCCTTTCACGTATATTATACTTATGTAAATATCAAAAATAAATTAAAATAGGATTAGCTCCACGGAATATTTAAACAGGTGAATTTTTCATTGAGAAAACTTTTATCAAATTCATTCAATTTAAATCATAAAATTCGATTTTCGAGTTCGGTTTTTTAAAATTTTAAAGATTTGTTCTCTAAAAAACTATCTGCAGAACAATAACCAGTGAGGACAGAGAGGATATATTTGTGTGTGATCTCTGACCTGCAATAATGCTGCGAGTTATAGGCTCAGGCTGCTTTAACGTATTATCGTATTTATAGGCTCCACCACAACATTCTTGATTTTAATTAGTCGCATTCCAGTATATAAATTGGCTTTTTGAACACATTAAAATCACAAATGTAACACAAATTCACTCTACGAGTTTTCCAATCAAAAAAAGCTGTTCACTCTATTATAATCATTTTAGGTATTGAGGAATTCATAACTGGATACAAAATTAAACTGGATAAACAATATTCCCGATCTGAACTGTGAAATTAGATCTACTCCGAGGTAGCTCGTTCCCAATGTAATACGTATACAAAGTATTTAAACTGTTTCTGTATAAGAAGCGGTAATGAAAGTACAAACTTCCTTCTATACGAGGCAAGGAACGTAATACTCAAAATTCGTAAATTGCCATTTAATATTAGATCAAGAAATGAAAATGAAAATCTTTTTTATAGCTTATTAGATTGACTTATTATTAAAAAATTATTATGTTATTTGAATAGAATTATTAGAACAAAGTTATTTTTTGTTTTTTGTTCATTTTTTACTTTACATATGGACATTCACTTGGTTTAAGACTTTGATTCTACAATAAACATAATGTAGTCCAATGCATCTAATGTTTTTTTTTTCTGAGCATGTATGTGAGTATATATGAGATTAAGTCAGTATTAATAAAAGACTGAATGTGAAATTATTTCTGTACATATTTATCTGCAACCAATGTATAAGAAAATGTGTATTCATTGTCTTCATATTAACTTTGTTTAATATTAATAGAACTTTTTTTATTGTTTCACGAAAAGATTTATATGCTGATACTGTGATTTTTTATGTTAATTCTAAACTGTGAAGTTTAATGTAACTTCAAACATCTAGGAGAATTCCCACCAGATTTATTTTAGTGAATTGAACACAAAAAGTTGTGTATTTGGTTTGTACTAATTAGTATACTTAATCACGCAGCGGGTTATGGGATTATATTTTTCCTAAGAATTTACCGATGTAATCTACGTACTTATATTTATATGAAAGAACAAAATCATTATTCCCATTATTCTTTTACAAAAAAAAAAAAATCACTACATTAAATTGAACACCTTTAATTTTGTGACTTTCATAGTTAGTTAAAGTAGCATTTACTGAAAGGTATGAGAATTGTAACTATAATATTTTGTAATCTATTAGCAAATACTGTAATTAAATACAAGTGATTTGAAAGACGATTTCGTCTTACTTATTTATATTTCGGGTATCATAAAGTACTTGAGCATTGCTATAGTTAAATAACTTAGTAATGTGGTGATTAGATAGTTCTGACAACGGTGACTGCCCGTATATGTTTATAATGATCTAGTCAGCGTGTATAATACATCACGGACAATAATGCATGAGAACATATCACATACAATGTACTACATGAGTGGCAACGTCATACTAACTCTCAGTCCATTATATCACGAGATCAGTATCAGATGACCCAATTAAGCGCCTACACATTCTGTACATATATCTACTGTGTAATTTTAGTGTTACAAGTATTATAGATCGATCCTCGAAGAGCGGACCCAGATGAATTTCAGCCAAAATATCTACATGTGTACGAAGTGCTAAATTAAGCGTTAAAGTAATAATTTATAATTAATAAACGATGTAAAGCTTTCAGTGTCAGATTACTCTGTCCGATTTAAAACTGTTTTTTTATTTATTTTTTTATAATTACATTATTTTAGTTTGTGATATAGTTTCTGTTGTGCAGTGGAATTAAGGTTGAACAAATATTTTTGTATGCTAATTGATTAGCTTTCTAAAGAATAAGAAAAACACCGTATATTAATGAAACTAAAATGATTTAAAAAACAAATTGGTGAATTTTTGTAATTACACCCCAATAAAAACTGCTGAAAACTTAAAATGTGTACGAAGACCATATTTTTATTAAATATAAGTTAAAACTATTATTTTTTGAATTAAAAACGCCACTCCCCCTAAAACACTCTCATGTAAGGTTAAAATTTCACATGATCTTCAAACATATTTTAAAAGTGCCGGATTTCTACAAAATTACCGTGAAATAAATGAAAATGATTACAATTTTCTCATTTATAACACCTGTAAAATGTTTCACGTGGAGTTGATAAAAATTATATTTTTTCTGTATCCAGGAGATTTTTATTAAAGAGGTATGAATTTATCATAAAAATATTTGTTAAACCTTTAAGTCGATTGCACCACCGTAACTAACAGTTATCTTTAATATGCTCTATCCAAAACCTCAATATTAAGGTAATAAGCTAATGCCTCAGTATCACATCAATAACAATGCAGTTGTAATAGGCTTATGTGAAACACTTTCATACATAATGAGCTCAATATATGGATGATATAGGTAAGCATCCTCAAAGTCACCACAAATATTTCAGGTTCTTCTACAACAGAACAAATATTACCAAGTGCCTTGTTATCACAGTTTCAGCAGGGTAACGCTGTATTTAGACCATGATATATGTCTTATTCTACAGATTTTCACAGGCTTTTTATAAAAATCTATGCAATGAAAAGTCGTCTAGAGGATATAGTTGTATCAAAAACAATTTGTCATCTCAGATTTCAACCCTAACTGAGAGCTCCAGAATGGCAAATTTTGTAAACATCTCTGTAGAATCCCGATGCCTCTAAGTGGTGTAAAACACGAGTTGATACAAAGATAGCCGAATGTAATCCACCAAGGTAGGGTTAAAATGTAGAAATATATTTCCCTAATGCCTCTCAGTGAAGTAAAACAAGAGATTGATACAAAAAAGATAGCCAAAATGTGAACCACCAAGGTAGGGAAAATGTAGAAATATACTTTCCCTAATGCCTCTCAGTGAAGTAAAACAAAAGAGTTGATACAAAAAAGATAGCCAAATGTGAACCACCAAGGTAGGGGAAAATGTAGAAATATACTCGTTTTCCCTAATGCCTCTCAGTGAAGTAAAACAAGAGATGATACAAAAAAGATAGCCAAATGTGAACCACCAAGGTAGGGGAAAATGAAGAAATATATTTCCCTATTGCCTCTCAGTGAAGTAAAACAAGAGTTGATACAACGATAGCCGAATGTGCACCACCAAGGTTGAGGTAAGTGTAATAATATATCTCCCTAATGCCTCTCAGTGGTGTGTAAAACACGAGTTGATACAAATATAGCGCAATGTATATGCACCACCAAGGTCGAGGTAAGTGTAATAATATATTCCTCTAATACCTTTAAGTGGTATAAAACACGATTTGATACAAAGATAGCCAAATGTGCACCACCAAGATCGAGGTAAATGTAGGAATAATATCTCCCTAATGCCTCTAAGTGGTGTAAAACACGAGTTGATACAAAAAACGAATGTGTACCACCAAGTTCGAGGTAAATGTAGTAATATATCGTCCTAATGCTACTAAGTGGTGTAACACACGAGTTGATACTAAGATAGCCGAATGTGTACCACCAAGTTCGAGGGAAATGTAGTAATATATCGTCCTAATGCTACTAAGTGGTTTAACACGCGAATTGATACTTAAGATGGCCGAATGTGTACCACCAAGTTCGAGGTAAATGTAGTAATATATCGTCCTAATGCTACTTAGTGGTGTAACACGCGAGTTGATACTAAAGATGCGAATGAATGTGTACCACCAAGTTCGAGGTAAATGTAGTAATATATCGTCCTAATGCTACTAAGTGGTTGTAACACGCGAGTTGATACTAAGATGGCCGAATGTGTACCACCAAGTTCGAGGTAAATGTAGTAATATATCGTCCTAATGCTACTAAGTGGTGTAACACGCGAGTTGATACTAAAGATAGCCGAATGTGTACCACCAAGTTCGGGGAAAATGTAGTAAATATATCGTATTTCCCTAATGCCTCTAAGTGGTGAAGTAAAACAACGAGTTGATACTAAGATAGGCCGAATGTGTACCACCAAGGTAGGGGAAAATGTAGTAATATATCGTCCTAATGTACTCAAGTGATGTAAAACGCGAGTTGATACAAAGATAGCCGAATGTGTACCACCAAGTTCGAGGTAAATGTAGTAATATATCGTCCCTAATGCTACTAAGTGGTGTAAAACGCGAGTTGATACTAAAAAAGATGGCCGAATGTTTACCACCAAGGTAGGGGAAAATGTAGTAAATATATTTCCCTATTGCTACTAAGTGAAGTAAAACACAAGTTGATAACAACGATAGCCGAATGTGTACCACCAAGGTTCGAGGTAAATGTAGTAATATATTCCTCCTAATGCTACTAAGTGGTGTAAAACGCGATTTGATACAAAGATAGCCGAATGTAATCCACCAAGGTTCGAGGTAAATGTAGTAATATATCGTCTAATGCCTCTAAGTGGTGTAAAACGCGAGTTGATGCAAAGATAGCCGAATGTGCACCACCAAGTTCTGGGTAAATGTAGTAATATATCTCCCTAATGCCTCTCAGTGATGTAACACGCGAAGTTGATACAAAGATAGTCGAATGTGATTCACCAAGGTCGGGGAAAATGTAGGAATATATTTCCCTAATGCCTCTCAGCGGTGCTGTACCGTTTGAACAGCTACATGGAAGTTAGCAAATGCGAGAGAAATAAATAAATGTTCTCAAACGATCAGTCACAGCTGTTTTGTCACGTTTAAATGTTTAACTTTGTATTCGAACCGTTTGGCAAGTGAGAAAGAAATAAATAATTCATTTGGATCCTCAACTTGTGTAAAGTTGTTACTGGAAATTAGTCTTCAACTGTGGAGTATTTACTCAAAGCTAGACACGTTAAATGTTGTTTTAATAATTAATACATTTATCATTAAATCTATTAGGAATGTTTTACAATGTTGTAATTTATTATTCAATAGAGATGTATCGTGGATAATTTTACGGCAATACGCATTTAATGAAAACAGAGAGTTTAAAAGACGAATTTGTTAGGGATTGACACTTTATTTTTAAATGGCATTGCGCCCGCCTTTCCCAACTCTTTAAACTTTATTTATCAATATTTCCACGAAATTTATAGTAGTTAAGGTCGCTTGAATTTCATGTTATACTATTGAACTCTAACGTCTAGGAAGTTTCAAAGCTGTGAATATCATTCATGTTGATTAAAAAGTCAAACGGTGGAATAGACTTTCAAGCTTAAAGAAGGAAATATAGGTTTCCTCTATAGAATTACAGAAGTCCTGATTTCAAGGCTTTCATGATAAAGTTTAGCAGAGTAGAAGCGTAGACTTATCTGATTTAAAACCAAATATTTGATACAGGTTACAATAATATACATGTCTGCCACGTTTGGATACGGCAAGTTTTCAAGAGATGTATGAATTATTGATGGTATGGAAACATACTGTAAACGTACACTCAGCCTCGCCTTCACAATCTCAAACTTAGAAGTGAGTGTTTCAGCTTGTAATTGACCTCATACCCGAATCCCTTAATACACCATATATTGATGACTGCTACAATTAATAATTTTCGTTATAATTATAAAATGGTATTCAGTGAATTTTTAAACAAACTATATGAGCATTTTGTATTACATAAACAATTTATAAACATAATTGAATGTCGTCATTTGGTTCAAAGACAGTTTATTGAACAGATTTATCTTTTTTTGGAATTGTGCATGATTTATTGTTTATGCAAAAGTTCATGTGTGCAATATTTTTGTCTGGATCCCATATAAATTTTGTAACAAAACTTCGGAGAATATTTTATAACCAATGATTTTGAATTTTGGAAAATTTTTTCTTGGACAACCACTTCTATTGGTTAGTAGAAACCATTGTGGCCAGTTTTTACATTATAACTTAACCATTCTTAATTTTTTTTAATCAATTTAAGATTAGAAGCAGTTCTTAGAACTTTCTATCTCGCAGAACCATGTATGTAGATACTTAAGCAGATCGCAAAAAAATATATTAAGCGAGTAACCATATTAAACCCCATTTTCGGCTCATATTTTGTTAAATTACCAGATAAAAACTATATATTTACCTCTGGCCTTTTTAAACATACACACTAAAATCAATTGATCAAAATCTTCAAGTTACATACATTTATGTCAAGTTCATCTCAATTGTATTTAAACCGACTCAAAATGTGACTTCATATTAGATTTAATATTTGATAGCAAAAATCTAGGTTCTCAGTAAAGTTACATTTTCAAAAATACACTAATCACCAAATTGACCTTGGTATTAAGAAGGTATCAAGTAATTGTATTTCTTTCGCACATTAATTCGATGATAAAGAATTTAATGTTGTCAAAAACAACAACAAAAACAAAAAAACAAGAGATAAATAGTTGAGTAACTGTAGAAAAAAAACATTTCTGAGTAAACTCTTCGACAAATCTTTCAATACTCAAACGTAATTATGAGCAAATGGTGGCACTTCATCTGTACTTTAGCATCATTTCCACTTGAAATTCATTTCACATATAGAAAGAGAAAACTTCATTTTAATAGTGCAAATACTACTAGATTCAGTGCGGTGTAAGTTTTAAATTGGGTACTTAGAGACATTCAAATTTATGATTCTTACAGTATAAAATACAAGTAATAACACAAACGTTTTAGGAGTTCTAGGGTTTCACGTAAAAGTACTTTGCAAGTAAAGTTGTTCAAAGCCGCTCTGGAGCGCTAACAAATTTATACCCTTACGCAACTTATACAAAACTGAAAACTGTAAATGTATGTTATATACTTCCGCACTCTTCTGTGTAGTTGAAAATATTAATATGTTAATTTAACTCAAAAATTTTTAGATTTACCTAACTATAAGCGTTTTTTTATATAAAAAATATTTAAGTGAAAAATAAATTGCTAAGATATTCGGGACACAATCAATAAGGTAGTCTCTTTGCAGATTACATTCGTAATTGTGCTTATCTACTTTCATGGTACCTATTCTACCCTTACGGGATATTATAAATAATTAATTGCATTTATATATTTCATATATTTATATATTTTAACTGTATAATTGAACTACAACACTGACAAAAATTTAAAGGATTAATAAAAAAAATGCGAGATTCCTTAATTTAAAGCACACAAACTTTAATACCGTGCCAATTAGTTGCGTCTCTCGAGAGGAGACTACTAGTAATGAACGAGCGGTGCCGCCAGTTAATCAGTAATCACGTACCCGACAATCAGGGTACCAGTAGCTCACACAGTGCATTCGGTATTTACAGTGATGTGTTCCCATATAAAATAATATTATATTTGGTAGTAAATAGTGAGCTTTCAACGATTCCAAAATATTTAAAAAAGTTTAAAAGTTCTTTTATAGTCACATTGGTGTTTTCGTTGATTCTATTCTACCCATATTTAAAGTACTTTTTTTTAGAAGCTTTAATTTTTATAATAGTCATACTCTTTGTTTTTATAGTACGCTTTGGTTATAATTACTTTGGTACGCAGTGACTTACTTCGGTTACATTCCTAGCGGACCAAATAGTGTCTTGCAAAATTATTAGAAAAAACAGTTTTTAATTTGGGAAACGTAAAGAGTACATATATGAGATTTAATCATAATGATTTAAATTATTCTGCAAATATCACAGTATTATTAATGCAATCCTTCTTCGAAAAAATTGTTTTATGACATTATTAAATAGAGTTCCGTAGTTGACCTGTTGGTCATAAATGTCTATATCTTAGTTTAACGTCTCAGTACAAAATAATGATTTTAGAAAGTATTTTATTATTAATATTTTCACACCAGCTCACGTCGAGATTCTTGTAGCGGGCCCTGGCGATCCTGCAGGAATAACTGTAAATCTCCTTAATGGTCCTTACTGTCTGGATACTCTTATTGTTTACTTGCTAGGTGCTTTAGTGCTCTCAGTTCTATGACTGTGTGATGATATTGTACTTACGTTGTTGAAAATAAAAAAAATTTAACGTAATATTGCATTAAATCTGAAATGTTATGAAAGTCCACATTTTATCTATACATAAGGACACTTGTATATGAACGCCTCGGTGTAAATAAACGGATGCTACAAAATGCCGCTTTGTAAGCTCATGAAAAGGAGTAAGGTTGTTGAGAATGTTTTGTTTTACTAATAGAACATATCATGTTGGTTAATAGAAACGTTACTAAAGTAACATACAATCTTAGTTAATATGCATAAGTCTCCAACAATCGGCCTATGTTATAGATTTTCCATATTCAGATTTTATCAATATAACATTTATTTGAATTTAAAATAGTTTATTATTTTCTAGGACGAATGTAACTGTAATACTATCTGACTACTGGGTTGTTTGTCTATCCAACTAAATATTTTATCGGTTCCAGGAACTATAGTGTGAAATACCAAACGTAAACTACTTAAAAATCAGTTGTTGTTTGTGGTTTAAACTAAGAGATAAAAAAGTTTTAACCAATCAACTACAACTTGTGAACCTCACTTTCGTGTTTTATCCTCAAAAGCCAATAATTTTGTGACTTGAAACGAACATTCCCTAGTGGAATATATATTGACGTCCTTATTCCAGGCAACCTTTTGGTCAGCTTTTGTTGCAACTGTAATATAAAATTAAGAAATGGTAATAAAAATGCGTTACAAATACTGTGCACCGAACACGAAATAATACGTTGCTTGGTAAACAAACGACGTGAAAGTCTTCAAGATACATTGTTTACTAACAACCTTGCGTTAATTCAAACAAAACAAATCGTCTAATCGTTTTAAGTCACTATTTTTTTAATGCCAATACTAAATATCAGGCAAATTGTAGCTCGTAAAGTTCCTAAAATGATCAGTGGGGCTTATGTTCTTCAGTGTTGACAAGATTAATGGCAAATAAAAACGCTGCCATGGATTAGTGAAAACAATTGAACGATTTCCTTGAAAGTTGTATGTATTGTGTTTTAAAACTAATAATCAAACCCCAAACTTAAATTAAAAAATAATCTCCTAATGGAGAAGTGGACCTGTTTCAAGTGGGAGACTAATATTAGCAGGAATCAATCTATTACACAAATGTAAAGTTAAAGCCACCTTCTTTATCAACCTGATAGCCGTAAACTTATATTAAGTCGATATATTTCTCTCTATATGTAACATTTTCACACGTTTTATTTTATTTATAATGATTCTGATTTTTTAAGTGTTTCCGATCTTTTGAACAGTGAAATGACATCCCAAGACCTATTTAATGTAACGCCCACAAAATGTTTTAGGCGGATAAGTGAAATCTGTTGTATGTAATAAACAACGTCATCTGAAGTACCTGTAGAAAGTCCCTCACCAGTAATGAGAACACAGTATGCGATTTGCGATGTCTATAGATTTTACTAAATTTTTAATTAACTACTACCTGACTACAATACAATTGTGTAACTGGACACGTTTATATTTCAAAGATAATACACTCTAAAATTAACAAGACTCGTCCATTTGCTTTCTAGTTGTGTGGACACAAAGTTATATATTATATTATATTGGTAGTTCCATTTATAAAAATATTAAATGTTTATATTCAATTGTAAACCACAGATTATAACTACACTTATATTACATTAAGCACCACAATACTGTTGCTTAAACATATGAACTCATTATTCAATTACAATAACCTAACCGTACATATTATATTATTTAAAATATAGTCTCTATTTAAAATAAAACATTAATTAATAACTGAATAATTCTCAGTTGTTGTATCACTTAGTATCAAGTATTAGCTTAGCATAACTTGCCAAAAAGATAATACCCAACTTAGTAAAGTATAGTGTTGCAGATAACTTCCGCTAATGCCGACTTAGTAAAGTTCAATCCCACATGGACCACAGTGATAGATAATCCCAGAAGAACAACTAAACCATTGCAAATTGGATTAGTTTTAATACGTCATATTAAAGCCCACTGAGATACATCACCTGGACTGTATTATCAGCTAAATCAGATAATCTGAATGTATGTCAAGCAGTGCAAATTGTGTAGTTGTAGTATGTCAGGACAGTCACAGGCCAGCGATATTGCCCAACAAATCTTTATTATAAATTATACGTGAGATAGTATAGCTAAGTCTCCACAAACACATCAACAGCAATGTAGCTTTAGTACAGGACATAGTTCTTGTTATCACAAGCTATGTCAGATGACCTGAATGTATGTCGACAAAACAGTACAAAACCTGTGTGTGTAGTTGTGGTATGTCAGACAATCCCAGACATGCAGGCCAACTAATCTCTATTATTAAATCTACTTGAGATAATCTAGCTGATCTCCCACAAACACATCAACAACAATGTAGGTCTGGGAACTGAGACAGTACATGTATTTGATGACCTGAATGTATGTCGACAAACAGTACAAACTGTGTGTAGTTGTGATATTTCAGACAATCCCAGACATGCAGGCCAACTAATCTCTATTATGAAATCCACGAGAGATAATCTAGCTGAGCTCCCACAAACACATCAACAACAATGTAGCTTTAGTACAGGAGACAGTTCTTGTATCACAAGCTATGTCAGATGACCTGATTGTATGTCGACAAACAGTACAAAACTGTGTGTAGTTGTGATATGTTAGACGATCCCAGACATGCAGGCCAACTAATCTCTATTATGAAATCCACGAGAGATAATCTAGCTGAGCTCCCACAAACACATCAACAACAATGTAGCTTTAGTACAGGAGACAGTTCTTGTATCACAAGCTATGTCAGATGACCTGATTGTATGTCGACAAGCCAGTACAAAACTGTGTGTAGTTGTGGTATGTCCAGACAAATCCCAGACATGCAGGGCCAACTAATCTCTATTATTAAATCTACGTGAGATAATCTAGCTGAGCTCCCACAAACAACATCAACAACAATGTAGCTCTGGGAACTGAGACAGTGCATGTATCACAAGCTCAGTATAATGGCGTTATTAAGTGTTTTTAATACTAAATCTAACCAAAGAGCCCCAATTTAATATTTTACATCTTCTAAAATCAAGACAATGATTGATTGTCTCTATATTAATGTATTGATGAATTTTAACAAGGTAGGCTTCTATGTAAACAAAATTAAGTAAATTTTTGGCTCTAAAATTTGCAATTTTCTACTGGGCCTTATTCAACGCCAACAGTTAGTTACCCTCCCAACAACAAATCTTATGAACTTTATTTTCTACTGCAATAACTTTTCATTTCCATTTTTCGTAAAGGATCTAAACAGTAAGTTATGGCTACTACATTGTGAAGATTTGTACGTAAACGTGTTAGAAAGATTTCATTTGCTCAAAATAAATTTTAACCATTAGGTAGGGATGTATAACATAAAAGCTCTAAACCATTTTATGAAGGCATATGTCCTTGCAATAACTGTGTGCCACAACTAAAAGTAGTGAGTAAAACTTACTGTTTTACAACGTAATTATTTACACTTAAAACGTGTTTTTATTCTATTCAGTTCATGCTTTATACCACATTTGTGTGAAGGGTTCAAAACCAAAGCAGCATGTAAAAACTATTCCCGATAATATATTTTTGCCATGGTTAGTGGCAATGTTTGTTCTCTTACCGAGTATATTTCAAGATGCGATTTATATTCTTTGGAGTTGATTTTATCCCCATTGTTTTATCCGTTCATTTCAATTGCCATATTTTCTTGGAATATGTGTGATAAAAGGAAGCGATTTCATATAAATAAGGAATTTTGAAGTTTCTTGGGAGTTGTACATGAGTATACATTATGGAAGGTAATTTCGGCGCAGCTTCGTGATGAAAATAGAAGCAATTTTACTCCGAAACAGTTGAGAGGCTTTATGAAATCAACTGCGGGAGAAACAAATATACATTTCACTTAAATAATTGTTGAAGAATGATTTCTCACAGCAAAATTAATTCTTATATTTACTTTCTCACCTTAAATATACGGAATTTAAGAAAAAAACAGTTTATCGAGTAAATGTAAACTGATTTGAAAGCGAGCAACTTTTCTGGTATTCCGTTTATTTTAGAGAACAATCGAGTTCGTGCAAAAAAAACCTATGTTTTACTAATGCGTTTATTACAAAACTTTAAGGGGGTATCATCTTGTGTAAAATATCCCTTTTAATTGGGAGCAGACGTCAATAGTATAGAGTATATAGAGAGAGGTATAGGGGTTCGTTTAGTATGTCTGGAAAAATGTCTTAGTGTGGATCTGTAAAAACACGAAGGTTGATTTACAAAGATAGTCGGGGGTAAATTGTAGGAATATATCTCCCTAATAGCTTCTCAGTGATGTTAAAAACACGATGTTGATTACCAAAGTTAGCCGAATGTGTACCACGAAAGGTCGGAAGGTAAATTGTAGGAATATTATCTCCCTAATGCTTCTCAGTGATGTAAAAACACGAGTTTGATACAAAAGGTTTAAAAGCCGGAGATGCTGTACCACGAAGGTCGGAGTAAAAATGTAGGGAACTATATCTTCCCTTAATGAGCCTTCTCAGTGATGTGAAACACGAGTTTGAATACACAGATAGTCGAATGTGTTACCACGAAAACGGTCGAGGGTAAATGTAGGAATATATCTTCCCTAAATGCTTCTCAGTGACTGTATAACAAACACGAGTTGATTACAAAGTTCAGCCTGAATGTGTACCCATCGTAAGGTCGTGGAAGTAAATGTAGGGAAAATATATCTCCCTAATGTCCTCTCAGTGATTTTTGAAACCACGAAGTTTGATACAAAGTTAGCTCCGAATGTTGTACCACGAAGGTCGGAGGGGTAAACGATAGGAATATATCTTCCCTAATGACGCTACTCCGTGGTGATCGTGCCGCTTTGAACAGGTTACATGGGAAAGTTAGGCAAATGTTTAAAATTGAGTTGTTTATACTTGCCTAACTTATTGACGTAATTTAGTTAACAAAGCTATTTATAAACATACCACCAATAAA
>NW_025785717.1:0-21091 GCF_021130785.1 Homalodisca vitripennis | reverse complement strand
TCTCGCCGGTGTTCCAAATCCGTGTAATTTCGAGTAAACGCTATATCGTGGAGCCCTTTCCAGGCAGAATCGAGTTTTGATAATACCACCTATCCAACCCCTTGCCAATCCTCACCCCTATATCTCGTACTTTGGTTTCACAGTAACTGATAGACGTAGCCGGGAAGGTGTAATTCTCAACAGGTAACGCAGTTCAACAGCACGGTTTATTATGGTGCCTACAGCGGGCAGTGCGTTTTTCAGTACGCTTGTGGTCACTATACCTCTGCCCCGCTTGACAGCTCTGTTTCACCTCTGTCTTGAATTTACGCTTTTGGATCGCGCATTTACTATACCGTATCACTTTATACAACTGTTTGAGTAGCGATTCACGCACACAACGCCCATCAGTAAATCTTGCCCAAGTTAAAAAACGTCCGAAGATTTCCCGCATCGGATTTTGTGACAATACCGGTAAACTCGTCAACTCCAGCATGTAACTGTCTGGTTATAAAAATAAATACGAAACCGATTTTATATCTGGAAAACACTCCTCCCTTTATGGATCCCGGAACACCGGGGAGAGTACGTCTTGAGGGTCATCCCCAACATGGGTGCTCATCGTGAAGGAGGGTGCAATTCGTTCAAATCTCTACAACAAACTTGTCATCGACGAAGAAGCGTGAGGTTTTGACCCATTCATTTACTGTTTAAACAGTCTGCCATCTGGAATCTCTTCTTATTAACTCTGGTAGTGTTATCGAAATTCTGCTAAGTGGGACCTTTTGATTGGAAACCAGTCTAAGGTGGGACGGGTAATCTATAACGTAATAAAGTTCTGTTCTACGAATCCCATGGGGGACATACATACTTCCCGTTCTGGTCTCTGGTACATCGAGGTCGGAAACGTTAGTAAAGTCCTGACGGTTAGGTTAAACTGTCATACCACCCACTCCTGCTAATTATTATGATGGAATTGGTAATACTCTTTTCTGCACGCTGTTTTTACTATGGGCCTTCGTTCAGGCTTGAGTATCACTTAAACGTATTTACCGTTTAAAAACGCGTAATAATTGGTCTGTTTTCTCACTACTAAGAATTCAAGTGTTGAGTTTTGTTGTCTTAATATTATCAAATGTTCCAAATCATGGTTATTGGGTGTAGGTCGTAGGCGTGGACCTATTTTGTTGTCTAGTCGGTAGTACGCATGTTGTCGTCTGTTAGTGGTTGTTGTTGTTGTGGAATGTTGTTGGGTGGACTTGTTGGTTAAGTTGGATCGAGGAGGGTTGGTGGTGGTAGGGGTGCCTGTGCAGGCTCCGTAATTACTGTATTTGCCGAGTTGATTCAATTCCCTCTGTCTAAATCATAATTGTGGGGTAAAGTCATTTTGAAATGCCATGTGGTACACAAAAATAAAAAGGGATGTACATTTAATAGACGTGGACGATAAGTGATGAATGTTTGCAACGGCCCTAGAGTAGTCGTGTGTCCAATATCCGTAGTACCTTTAGAGAACCAAAAAGAATTCTGAAACTTCTTCCAGGCGTTGACAAGGTAGAATCCATTGTATGATCCCAATCTTCCCTTCACCGTCCCAATGTATGATCATCTGTCTGGTTCATCCCCAAATATAGGGGGAAAAGAGCTTGTGGACCAACGCTAATACCATACCCCTTATACCCTATCAAAAGTCTCTAACTGTTACCTGTCTATCCTATAATTGTTGTTATTCCGGTTAGACTAATACATAAGAATGTTTCTTGGGAGAGGATACTATAAGAATTGGATTTTGTGGTGAGTTTATATGGTCCCGCCCGGCAAGATCAAGTTGGAAAATGTGGTCCCCTGAGAAATACGGGCAGAAACAGCTATTACCCGGTGTGTATGTTCGCATAGTTTGGTCACCATACTGATTAAAATTACTACCCGTTACTATAAACCAGCGTAATATCGTTTATTTTCTTCTTTCCGTTGTTTTCCGCCATTCCGTAGTTGTGTCTGTGGGTGTTTGCAGTGAAATAGTACGCTTATTCTAAAACCCGTCTGAATTGCTCGCCATCTGGGCTGGTTCATTAAGTTAGTTCGTCATTGCTTCCAACTTACTATTATTACAGGTCACATTCCAAAGTTTCGCACGTCCTCTTTGGATTAACCTTAATTTGGGTGACACTGCTCTCGTCGTAATGCGTCTGTGGATAACGCTCTGAGGTATTATAGTATCGAGATAACTCGTTAATCTCTTCCAAGTTCACATAATACAAAGTTTTTAATTAGACAAGCTATTCATGGAGGAGCTACATCATAGAATTGTATAAATTACCAAAGAATACCCCGACTCATCTTGTCAAGGGTTTTTTGCAACTCACATATGAGACTCTAAACTCTCTTTCACGTTTTTTTACTATATATCACTGTGTTTAACGGCGCGGCACCATTTGCTTTATTGAGTTCTTTTAAAGATTAATGGCGTTCGGTACAATTGTTATATACCCTGAATCCACTCGTCCTTTTATTCGGTAGTTAACGCTGTAATTAGCTGTCTTTCTACTATGCGTCGGAGCCAGTAGTTTGTACATACCGTATAAAATAGGTACTTCGCTCCAGTACTTCTTCACCTATCGGTAAGGTTTACATCGGAACACCGCGGTTCCCACTCATTTCGGTATGGGATCCTCCCAGTATTAGTGTACTTACGGGGCACCTCGCGTTTCTCCAGGCTTTTGCCCCGCTTCTGTTCTATGGGCGCGTGTTCTTGTAACAGTATTTGAGATAACAATTGGTCTTCACCCTCTTAGGTATTTTATGAGGCTCTTCATATCTCGTACTTCAGGACAGCGTATATGTCCATAACTCCCAGCTCAGCCATTCCTAATCTCAATCTGAAGGTAGAAGTGATAGTACCGCTATCTACAAATTATCGTTTTAGGTACGTAGACGGTTCCGTTATGCTCGACTGGCCCATAATACAACCACTGTGCAGAGTCTTAGCAAATTATCTGAAATGTACACGGGTTAGAACTCTGTACAGTATCTTCCTTGATAGCGTGTATAGGGTACGTAGTTGTGACTTAGAGTCACAGCGTTCACCCTCCAGCTTCCCAATCACCATCGCTTCCAAGCTTTGATTATATCTTCTTGCTTTTTTAGAGTCGTCCTTCCTTACATCTCAGTTATCGAACTTTAGCGGTTTCTTTTTATTTAGCGTTCCGGCAAGTTGACGTGCATCCGCTTTCGTTTCGTTGGGGGTTCACGCTACTGTTAGGTATTCTATTATGGTCTGAACTCTTCTAGTTCATAAATATGCCAAGAGCTTCTCTCCTTGCGTAATCAAATTTCCCTACAATATTCGGTAACTATAAAGACAGATTCCAAACGTATCCTCATCTTCCATTGTACCAAGGATCACTGCCGACTGGCATAGGTAGACCGGGACCTGCCGCCCACATGACCAGATAAAAACCATTGAGTTATGTGCAGATAAAGATAAGGAACAATGATTACTGGTCGCCGCTCACTGATTAATGCTTACAAGCTGGCCATACATTAGACGATTTGGTCGCCCATCGACCGGCGACTTGATTGCTGCCAGATTGCCGGCAATCAAATTGCTGAAAGAAGGTCATTGTTGACTCGGCAATCAAGCAAGCAATCTTAATGCAGCAATCTCTGTTTCACTTGTGAGCTGTCGAGTGGTTAAGATGGATGACGACGAGGTAGCGGCTGCTTTAATTGTTCTTGTGTGTTGGGAAGTGAAAAAGAAAAAGAAAATGAAGAAAAAGGTTTTGGCCGTAAGAACTGGTATTTAAGCAGGAATAAGTTTTAGTGATATGTCGCTGTTAAAAACATCGCGCTGTGAAAACCCAGAAGACTTTAAAAATTACTTAAGAATGTCTGACAGTAACCTTCAGCATCTTCTAAGTTTTAGTGGAACCGTTAATTAAGAAACAAGTAACTCGTCTTATGCAGCCAATAAGCTCTGAAGAGCGTCTTGTGGCTACTTTGCGCTTTTTAGCTACGGGTCGCACTTTTGAGGATTTGAAGTTTTCGACTGGAATTTCTCCACAGAGTTTGGGAAAAATCATTCCTGAAACTTGTGATGCTATTGTTGAAGTACTTCAAGACACGTACATGAAGGTGGAGCATACTTATAATTAAGTACTGTTGTAGCTTTCAGTGGGGAAAATGGACTGCTATGTCACTAAACATTTATCTTATTATTAAAAATAGTTTAATATAAAAAAGAACATTAAAAATAACCATAACAATGAATGAATACAAATATGAATAATAGGCTATTACAAAGTAAATAAGCTATTACAAACCATCTTTTTTGAAAATGTTACTCCTGTTTATATATTTCATAGTTCTTAAACACAGGCTAACATTGCTGAGTTTGACTTGACACAAGATGGTAGTCATTAAGAACACACAAGAAGAACACACAACATAATCTTGGAGACATAAGAACAATTTTATAGGTAATCTTCCTTACAGTGGCCATAGAGAATTACCAGAAGAACCTGGAGAATATTGATAAAGATGCCTGAAGAAGAAGTGGAGCGTGATGGATTAGCAGGACAAGAGTCATCTTGGTAATGATGTGGTTTGAATGTGTATTGTTAATGTTACTATTGTACCGTAACCCAAAATTTGTTGAGTATTGGACAGGTGGCACGTGTAACAGTAATGTCACTTTCTTCAGTAAGTTTTCCCTTGACCCCATAAAATAATACCTTGTTCACTAATATTTCAGCAAGCAGTCGTTGGTCTTCTGTCATTCTTTTAAGTTTACTGGCAACAGTAACGGACAAATGCGTTATATTCGTCCAATTGGGTTTTCAGTCCTTGGTTTCTTTAACACGTTGATAGCTAAACTAACAGCTTCTTAATGCTGCTCCAACCGTTTTTTCTCTACAGCATCATTTATTCTTTCTTGTTCTTTTTGCTGATAGCTTTGTTCTCAAACACTACTAAGTGATTTTTTTTAGTGTGCCTGTTTTCCGTTTCTGTGTCCTGTAAAAAAAATACAGTTCTGAAATATAAGTAGATAAATCCCAACAAAATGAATCAGCTGAAAAATAAAACATACATCCTACATCAAAAGTAACGTTTTTATTTTTATTTCAGTTTCCACGGACAGACCAAGAATGGCTGAGAATTTGCTCAAGAGTTTGAAGAACTTTGGAACTTTCCAAATTGTGGAGGTGCAATAGATGGCAAAACATGTTCGTCATTGTCGCTCCTCATGACAGTGGTTCGTATTATTACAAATTATAAAGGTTTCCATAGCGTGGTTCTACTTGCTCTTGTGAATTCAAAATGCGAGTTTTTAATGGTGGATGTTGGCACTAATGGAAGAATTTCGGATCGGGGGTGTTATGGAGAACTCCACGTTTGGCAAGAAGTTACGTGAAGAGGAGCTGGGCTTACCGTTAAATCAAGATACCCGAAAAAATTTGAACTTCGTATTTATTGGCGGACGACGCGTTTGCACTGCACAAAAATCTTACTGAAACCATTTATCAATAATCAATTGACCACTAAAAGAAGAAAAGTGTTCAATTATTGCGTTTGCAGAGCAAGAAGAGTTTCTGAAAATGCCTTTGGGATTTTGGCAAACAGATTTCGCGTATTTCATACTGCAATAAACTTGAGTCCCTTGAAAGTTGATAAAATTGTTCTTGCCTGCTGTTATGCTACACAACTTCTTATGTGTGAGAGGACGAAAAGCTTATGTGCCTCCCGGTGCCGTGGATCACGAGGATTTACAAACAAGGACCATGACCCCTGGTGAATGGAGAGCAGAATCCAGAGGAATGTTTTTGAACTACAAAGAACAACTAGAAGGAAGCAGCTTGCGTCTTTTTCAGCAAAAGTAAATCGAGCGAAATATGTTGCCTACTTTAATGGCTGCGGTGCAGTGAGCTGGCAAGACGACATGATTTGAAAGGTTGCCTAAAAGAACTGTCTAGTTGGAGATCTGTAATTTCATGACTTTCATTTGAAACCATTAATGACACATATTTTCTATTAGTGTAATGTCTATATTATTAAAGTAAATAAATAAAGTATTAACATTTAATTGAATGCGTTATTTTTCTTATTATTTCACTGTTCCCCCATACACTTTATTTGTCCATTATTACTTTCTCTCATATACTTTAGTATAGAGAAAGTATTGTGGTCGTAAAAAAATTGATTACGATGCAAATTCATAAATATATGTTTGTTAGAATCGTGGATATGCACACAAAGTAATTTTGAAAATTTTTTAAAAATAAACCTATTCTTTTGGGTGAAAAAATTCACTAACAATTGATTTTTTTATAAAGTTTTTTTATATTTAAAAAACAACCAGTAGGTATAGGGCCTACTCATTTGTTAAATCACTCATGTGAAAAAGTATTGTGCCAGCTGTCTGGTACCGTTTAGGAAGTATAAAAATAGGCGTTGATAGATAAAATATACCTTTTTCTGCGTCGGAAACAGTGTCCTCTTGTTCAGTGTACGATACGTCATTTGGGCTTACATTGGTGGTTACAGTATCCATACCATCATTTTCAATTGAGGGATAATGATTGTCTCGGCATTATGTCATCTGCCGTGAATACTAATTTGTCCAAAATACCATAGTTTTGGTACATATACTTCCTCCGTACCAACCCAGCAGAGCTTTTTGACTGTCTGCTGCACACTTTTGTTAATTCTTTTTTTAAACACAATTCTGAGGTTCTTAATTTTTTTTTACTTAACAAAATCCACATTTGCTTGGGGATTAATCCTCAAACATAACTTCACTAATTCTTCATATGCCTTCCTTTTTACAAATATTATTTGCGTTTAGTCTTTTTGTTTAACACTTGCCATAGACATGGATAGGTTTGGTACAGACATCAATAAAATCTGACAGAAAAGACGGATTTTGAAAAGAGTTCATCTATTACGTTTTTACTTAACCCTTTATCGATTTCTTGTTCAAGCATTTGCCGGTTGCTTCCCCACTTCTTTCTGCCACACAAGTAGGTAGTTGTTCCTCACTTACGTTGACGAAAACATCACTATCTTCCTCATCCATGACAAATAATGTACACGCACTCCTGGACACAAAAGGTAGCACTACACTGTTACAACGACACTCGACACGTTGCGTAACTCGACTGAGGGAGCAGGGAGGGTTCGGACTGTCGGACAATAACAAGTGGGGTGCGCATGCAGCGCGGACGCCAGCAGACATCGCCCGATTGGTTGCTGGGCCCCACACACTGGGCAATCTCATCGCCCGGCGATCTAGAGATTGCCGGCAATCTGATGGATCGACTGGAAATTTTTGGCAACCACGCGCGGTCGCTGGGCGATCGTAGAAAATGTTGGCAATCTGATAGAAAGGGCCCAATACATTAGGCGATATTCCCGGCAATCTGATCGCCGGCGATCAGATTGCCAAGTCGATGTGCGACAAAATCGTCTAATGTATGGCCAGCTTTACTTTCATGTATTGATGTAATACAGGTCTAAAAAGGTGTTCATAGCATTAATGCATTAGAGAAACACTCTTATTAAACGTAGGAAACGTTTTAAAGAAATGAGGTCGTATAACGCAAAAGACCCCCATAATCATGTGTTATTATATAAAATAATAATTATTATTAATATTTTAATTCATTACATTTCCTCGCCCTTCTTCCAATTTTTAGAATAATTTTGAAATTCAATAATCAGCACAATAAACAATGAACAACAATACATATGACATGAACAATTGAAGAACAACACTCTGAAGATAATAAAACATTAATTACACAAAAGACACTAAACAATGTACGTACACTGTGTAGGCAATAGGCACTGTAATAAACGCATATATCAATAGGAGACAATATCTAAACATAAACAATATTCATTAAACAACAAAAATGGAACAATGGAAATATAATAAATAAATAAAATAGTACGTTTAACAGGTTGACTGCCAGTCCCTTTTTTTGAAATATAATAAATAAATAACACGTTTAACTAGTTGACTGCCAGTCTCTTTTTTGGAAATATAATAAAAAAATAATACGTTTAAACTGGTTGACTGCCAGT
Organism: Homalodisca vitripennis; assembly: GCF_021130785.1. NCBI lineage: Eukaryota > Metazoa > Arthropoda > Insecta > Hemiptera > Cicadellidae > Homalodisca > Homalodisca vitripennis. Next base: position 13,027 of record NW_025785717.1, on the reverse strand, counting down.
CCCTTTTTTGGAAATATAATAAATAATTAACACGTTTTAATAATAATACTACAAACTTTTATTAAGGGATTCACCAACTGAAAACATACTTTTTTTTAAATACTACACAAATAAAAATAGACACTTAACCATTTTTTTTCTAGTGTGTAGAAGGCTAACAAAAAATACACAAAAATATAAATACGGCCAAATAGTTGTCCACATACAGCCTACAGTGAATAAAAACGGGGGGTTTTTCGCATTTTTTTCAGGACCCATATTTCAAATTGATATATCTAAGAACACGTATCCAACAATATTGCACTACTAATGGGCTATTTTTGAAGATATGGATCTAATCTAAATATTTAGGTAGATTTATCATGGTAGCATTAGTCGTTTTGATAAACATACATTTACACACTACAACTTTAGACTTAAAAAAAAAACATGCATATATTAAAAAATTCTACTGTTTTCTATTCACTCATATATACTCCTAAAAATCAAATTTCTACCTAAATATTTAGAAAAAAAACTACTTAATGTGTGGTAAAATATAGAACTTTCTATCTCAATTAGTTCCCAAGATATATCACGATTTTTGTCTGAAAATTTATCGAAAATTCAAACTTTTCGGAAAACTGCGATAGAAAGTAAACGTAGGTTTCAACACTAATATATCACGTATATTTTGCCAGTGCTAGTCTTTTATTGTCGAAGCGCTTGGCAATCTTTAATTCTTCTTCTTCTTTCAGCATTAGAGTAACTGAAAATAAAACAGTACAATGATTGATATGCCGTATTAAACTAAATTTAAATATCTGGTTTACATATTTATATAAGTGAAATATATAAAAGAAATTATGATTTTTTTTAGTACAAAATAAGGTATCCACTAGTAAAAATGGAAAATTTTTGGACATTGACTGCGCTTTCAAAAAACGTTATATTTTTCATACTTATGGTTAAAATATAGAGTCTTAGGATACTATGTTTTTGTTCAGTAGAGTTCCAAATGACAAAATATGACAAAAAAACTTTTTTTGAAAAAATTTCATAATTTTTCATTATTTTCAGTGGTGAATCCCCTTAAGTCATCGATCAATTATTACAATTTTAATTTCTGTACAGGTTTCCTAGTACGGGTTTTGATATCTGTTTTGTCTGATCAGCTGTTCTAGTGATATGACAGCTGGGGGTATAGAAAGGACGTGGTCTAAGGATGGAAGGTAGTGTTGTGACGTAAGAGGAGGGGAAGAGACCATCAGGTCCGGTGACGTCAGCGCTACTAGGCGAGGGGTTGTGGAAGCTGCCCCCCCACCCCCCCCTATGTCACGCTCCTGTTGTGGGGAGACCTGTCATTCTCGGCAAAGCTACAGTTTAGTCCCGTCAGCTGATCCTGTATGGTTTTTCATTTTGGGCGGGTAGATGTTGAGATGAGAAAAAAAAACTAACACTATGTAAGACCCATGTACGTCATTATGTATGGAATATGACATCGTTCAAATGTCCACCGCGCTTTCTCACAATGGTACGGATTCGAGAAATCCGGTTGGATTTGAGCGATGGCCTGAGTTATGTTTATCTTAAGTGCATCGGTTGATTGAGTCCTATTGGCATAGAACTGCGACTTCAGAACACCCCATAAAAAGTCTAGGGGTGTCAAATCTCACGATCTTGGGTGGCCAATTTGCGTCACCTCTGCGGGAGATAACTGTACCCTCAAATCGTTCATGCAAAATGTTCATGGTATCCTTCGCTGTGTGGCACGTAGCGCCGTCCTGCTGAAACCACATATCGTTTACGTTTATATTTTTCAATTTGGGCCAAAATAAATCCGTTATTAATCATTCTGTATCGTTCGCCGTTGACAGTGATGACAGTCCTCACCAACGTTGTTTAAAAAAAATACGGGCCAAAGATCACCGCCAGCCCAAAATTCGCACCAAACTGTAACTTTTTGTGGATGAATCACTACCTGGTGAACTTCATGTGGGTTTAGCGTTGTCCCATATACGGCAATTATGCTTGTCAACATAATCATCCAGAAATTCGTTCCGTCGCTGAAGATATTTTTCGGCTGAATTAGGGTCCTCTTCCAAACACTACAAAGCTCACTCGGCAAACAAGCGACGTTGTCTATGGTCATTAAACTTTGAGCTCCTGGGTCAGCTGGATTTTGTACGGATGCAGACCTAAATCCAGACGCAAAATTCGCCAAGTTGAAGTTTGCGAAAGGCCGAGTTCTTGTGCACGGCGAGGAATTGACTGCCTCGGGTTTCTCTGCACAGTTTCACGGACAGTGGCGACGTTCTCGATAGATCTGCTGTTCCTTTGACGTCTGGTTGTAGGCTGTTTGTTTACCGAACCGGTCTTTTCGAATTTAGCTACCAAACGTTGAAGATTTGACATTGAAGGGCCTCCGTGTCTGCCGTAAAATGGTCGCAACGCACGTAACGTTTTAACTAGTGAACACTCATTTTGATAATAAAGTTGAATCATCTGAACGTGCTGCTCAATCGTAACTTGTCATGATGAAATAACTTGTCATGAAATAGCAGCACTCACTGAACAACAATACACTAATGAAACAACTGACACCAAAACTACATTGCCGTCACAGGCCGCCAACATCTACCCGCCCAAAATGAAACACCCTATATTTGTATATTCCAAATTAAACCAGTTTTTATCAAAACGGAATACATTACATTACTTAGTTGTTTTAATGCCCCTGTTTCTACTTGTCTTTAGAACGAAATCTCTCACTAATACTGATTGATTTAGGAAATATAATTCTCGTTTGTCTACCACCAAAATATTCTTTTTTTATTGCACTGGTCTGACTACATTAGGTCTAAGTAAATCTACCCTGGATCATAATGGTCTATTGAACATTAACTTGACAGGTGTTTCGTTTGGTGGTACTATGCACAGAGTTTCTATAATCAAATAAAATTCTCCTTAAGGCTACTTTTGTATCTACATTTTCATAAGCTAATCTAACTTTACGTTTGCATACTTGACTGAATCCTCAGCCTGGCCATTAGACTGAGGATGATAAGCTGGCGAAAATATGTGTCTTACACCATTAAATTGCATGAAATTCTTAAATTCAACTGCTGTAAATAGTGGTCCATTATCACTATGGATAGTAACAGGTAGTCCAAATCTAGAAAAGAGTTCTCGTAGCTAGCTTAGCGGAAGTAGAACCTACTTCAAATACTTCCAACCACTTAGTGTAAGCATCGACTATTATCAAGTACATTTAATCTTTAAACGGGCCTAGACAATCAATGTATAATCTTTCCCAAGGCATAGATGGATAGTGCCAAACATTTAGATTACTAGGATTAGATCGCTCCATTAGGCAGGACGAGCAACTGTTAGCTAGGCCTCAATGTTCTCATCTATGTTTGGCCACCAATCCCCGAGTGACTCGTATGTAACTCGTCCAATACGTAGCTACGCAACTTTCTAGGCACAACTACTTTATATCCCCACATGGCAATGACATGCTCAACTGTTAGCTCGCCCTTCCTTTGGAAATAGAGTAACAACTCCTTTATTCTATCCTGATAAAAAAATTGGGTCATTCATACATCAGAAATTATAATTTTGTTGCAAAATAGGATCATTTTGGGTTTCAGCTTTTACATTTTTCAAATGTTATAGGTAATGAACTTTCAGCGATACAATGTAAATAAGTACCTTTCCAATTTGGCTCATTGTTGCTATCTCTAACGTGTTTAGTACTCAGAGGCGTCTGCGTTACCGTGCTTATTCGACCTAACATCAATATTGTATCTGACAAAACCAAGCGTACCTTTGAAGTTTGCTTGCCGCAAAAACAGATAAACCCTTTTTGGACCAAATATGCTTAAAAAGGCTTGTGGTTTATACACAATGTGAATTTTCTATCATACAGGTATTGATTGAATTTCTTAAACACCATATATTACTGCTAACGCTTCCTTATCTATGTTTGTGAATATTGACATTCTGCTTGTGATAGTGTACGAGAGTGATATGCAATAGGCTTTTCAACGCCTTCCGAAGTTACGATACTAAGTACGCAGGCCCATCCCTATCGAGCTCGGCGTCTACCGCTAGTTTTACAGGCAAACTAGGATCATAATGAGCTAAAAACTGGTGCTTTAGTTATAATATCTTTGCCATGGTGGATTTAAGGCAACTTTCCATCGAACGCTATAAATATGGCTCGTCTTTTTTTCAAAAAGTTATACAACGGACAAGATTGTTGACATGTTGATAAACTTTCCATAATAATTTACTAAGTTAATAAAAAGCTTTCACTTGTGTGACAGATTTTTGATATAGGTTACTTCGTTGATTGCTTTAATTTTAGATTTAGAGGTATGCAGTCCCTTTTTATCAATAGTAAAACCAAGATACTCGTTCTTGTCACCATAAGAACGTACATTTATCTTTTTTTACTGAACGTCCTTTTTCTCTCAGGCGTTTACAAACTTCTTGTGACCTACAAAAATGAGTTTCTTTATCTGTGCGGTGATAAGGACATCGTCCAAGAACACAGATATGCCTTCTAAATCATGCAAGGACTGTTCAATGAATTTTTTTAAATATTCCTGGGGCTGATTGACAGTATGAGAAAATATAAAAAAAAAAAAAAAAAAAAAAAGCCCTTTTATGGGTACTAATTGTACACAGCTTTTTTTATTCACTATCTAACTTTATTCTTGCGTGTATACTTGACAAAGATCTAATTTAGAAAAACGTTCTCCATGCTGCTGTAAATTGGCCAATAGATCTTCTATTCTAGTTATGGGGCTTTACTTAATCCAATGCTAGGTACTGATTTAAGTTACTTTACAATCTCCACTGTTTTCTACTTTAAAACTGGCACAATGGGTGTTCCTCATTTAGAGCTACTTACTGGGGTAAACACTTGCTTATCAGTTAAGCGTGCTAGTTCTTTCTTTTTCGACTTTTACTTTGTCAATAAGAAAGGTGTCAGTTTTGTTTAAAGTATCTGGGTCCAGAATTCTCGTTTAGATAAGCTTTACTGGTTTCGCCTTTATACTGACGTAATTTTTCAATAAACACTTTCGGAAATTCACTTGTACCGTTTGACGATAACACATGGGGTGGTGGTGACTTCTGAGGTCGTAGTAATAAATACTAGAATTGCAAAGTTTTACTCATAAGTTGAATTTAATTAGGAAAAACTTACAAGCGCCACTTTTATATGGTAAAAGGAAAAGTATGGTAATGCCCACGTTGCTGCCAATTAGAACATAAGAACTAAAAATGTATATCTTATAGGTGGCCTAAAAATATCCAATGTTCTATGGAATTAAGCCTGCGATGTTTTACTTTATAAAACAATAAGATTTCACTTCCCTTCGCGCAATATGTAGACAACCCGGGTGTCGGCGTCTTGGCACGAGACATTGAAGCTGTAGAGTCTAAGAATGGTTATTTCTAGAAGAGGAGTAGAAGTTGGGAAAGTGGTAGCCATTCTAACTCAAACAACACGTGAGATACATCAGGCTACGTGAACGTGAACCCTAAAACAACATTCGCGACCATATTAGCCATTTAATGATACAAATTACTATTTATAACAACGTGTTCGCCATGAGAACGACGCCACAACTTTTATCTATTTCAATACAAGCAAATAAAAGATCTTCAAGGGTACGTTACTTTACTATTTACAACTTTACTTTACTTTACATTCATTTTTTATACGTTTGGCATCAAAGGGCTAATTTAATAATACGAAAAGATAAATTTTACTTACGGACATAGCGCGCGAGGTCTGATCGGTCACGTAGTTGGGCTGCTACAAAGGGTTAGAAGAAAGTATTCATACGCCGTGCCAATTAGGTAGTTACTCCGCCCAATAATTTAGTTTCAGGAACATTGGATAAAAATAATATTAAATTATACTGGCTGACTAGGTTGTGAAATTTACATTTATATGAAATTTAATTAACCAATTAACGGTATACACTAATTAGCTCAGATGTCATTGTCTCAAAATTAGTTTAAACTGTTTACGGGTTTATTTATCATACACAAGTTATTTTTAAATAAAATATCAACACCCACTAATTTCAGCCCAATCATGACCCATTAGAGAATGTGATCTTTACGAAATACAGATTTAATTGTGTATGTACTTCCTCATATTAAACACCAACACTGAGTTTACCTACCGGTACTATGGACTCACTAGTGTAGCCTACGAAATCAGCATATATGCAAAATTAACAACATTTTTAAAGTAGCTTCCAAAATTCTTCAAAATTCTTCCCTGACAGACTCATTTCTGAAAAGGATTCCATGTATTGCTTTTAAAAACCTGCTACGAGTATCTTAAAGAAAGTTATATAAAAGCCAAAATTCCCAGCTGATTCTGATGTAGAAAATACGGTAAATTTAAAGGAGCACATCCATGTATATATATATATATATATATATATATATATATATATAGACATATTCAATATAGACAGGAATTTGGTTCTTCGCGATCATATGTTAGTTTGCTTATTTAAAACGCCCAAATACAAAAATAATTGAATCGGAAAAAGTAAGCGCTCTGTGGTGTAATGGTAGCACATTCACCGGCAAGTGAGAGATCCGGGTTCGAGTCCCGGCGGAGCAACTACTCTTTGTGATTCAATGTTTATTGAAATTAAATAAGGCTCTTGCCATTTATACAGTTTAATGTATATATAAATATATATATATATATATATATATTTGTGTGTGTATATATATATATATATATATATATATATATATAAAATTTATATAGGGTACAAAATTTCCCATCACTGGAATCCTACGTCAAATGAGACCGTCATGAACACTCCCTGGCCACTTTGCCCTCGAACATTATTGTTATAAGCCCCTGATCTGTTTACGTACTCATCACCGTGTGTAGAGTAGGTTCCTTAGTCCGTAAGTGTGTGCAGTCTAGTACACCAAATGCCAGTAGGTAAATGAAGATTTCTCTGGCCACAAACGTTTACCTTCATTTACGTCTTTTGGTATTGTTTGGAATTAGATATAAACTGTATCAATAAATTTTATCAATAACACGGCTTTCAGTTTTGCATGTTGTGGAACTAGGAACACCTACAATCTTCGGCAATGCCTGTCTCAAACCCAGGTTCGGCAACAGAACGTAACAATAGTTCCATTTGTTTGCCTAATGGAGACCTCCCCGGCAGAAAAAACGAACGCTCTCTGTCTCAAACCCTTCTGTGATTCTCTACGAGCACTATACTGTTTTGTTTGCCGCACTGTGAATTAAACCTCGCCCATATCTGAAGCCAAAACTAGATTGCACTAAACCTAGCATGCCCTGATTGTTGGACAAAAAAATCCTAGCTATAGCTAGTTTTAAGATCTAGATATTTCTCTTTCTTCACTTGGATTTCGTAAGCAAGTGCTAGGTTTTCGGAAAATTCCTAGCAGTTGCTAGCACTTGTGCTAGCTTTTCATTAACTTTTCAAACCAAACAGTTGCTTGAAATACTCTCATAGATCTAACAAAGTGCTGTTTTTATACACTTCTCCCGTCGTGAAGCAGTTACAATATGGTAGAATATAATTTTTTAAATATTTATTCCTCTAATCTCAATTAAGTAGAAACAGTTTAGCTGATTTGAGAAGTACTTCAATGTTTTTGTTACCTTTGTGGTAAGATTTTGCACTTCATGTTTAATAATAGGATTCTAATCTGAGTGACGTTATAATAAAGATAATTTTTTAATTATCTAATATAACATTATCAATACCATGACTACTTGTGAGCGCGCGGCTTTCTTGGATTATATTTATAATAAGAAGGTATAGAGGTCAAAGCGATTCGACAGAAACATAAATTAAGGGGAACCTTTTTTTGTCGACCTGAATGGCTTTCACATCTCAGGAGATATTGGATACGTTTTAGTAATCGCGCTGCGCTAAATGTGGATAATCATAACGAAGTTATCCAAAACAGTTATTTTATTATAGACAAAAACACACTGTATGGTCAAAGAAGGAACGATAGTGTTCCCCTCGGAATACTTCTAGCATTGTTTGGAATATGCACCGCTTTGATTTTGGGAAATCAATGATTTGCATTGATTTTGCTGACTAATCACCCAGCTATAATTAAACTGGAGGATTGGGCAATTTTAAAAGTACAGTTGCGGAAGACCGAAAGGTATGAGTTGAGTTGCGTGTTTATTATCTTTTGTAAATAAGATAGAGCTAATTCTAGTGCGCTAGTCAGTAGTCGGCACTCCCAATGTTAAACAAAGCTATTTATCGCTACAGTTGCGAGCCTCCAGAACTGTCAGTAGTACTGGTACTTCCACAACACATGGCGAACTTAACGGCTACCTCTGTGGTCAAGTCCGCTTCGGGGATGAAAATGCCCGTCTTCGGCTTAGGAACATGGCAGGTGCGTACTGCGTTATGTTTTATCAAACCTTGTGTAATTTTATGTTTCATGCAAATTTTCAATATTATTACACTGTATTACTATTAAAGTGACAAAACAAAAATACTAGAAAGTTTTTTTTCTGGTGCACCGGTTAAATTATTTCATTAACAATTATGGCATGTAGGTTTTTTCTAAGAGGAAATAGCACTGCTCGCTCATAACAGCAGTTGCATTTTTATAGTTTATTAAGTTACACACTACAATCAGTGAAATTTTCATAACATTTCTTGGAATGTAAAAAATAAGTAAATTTAATTGCGTTTTTGCTTTAGCACTGCTCGTTCATAGCATCACGTTGTATTTTATAGTTTCTTAAGTTACACACTACAATCAGTTGGAATTTCATAACATTTCTGGGAATGCAAAAAATAAGTAAAGATCAATTGTGTTTTTGCTTTGGCACTGCTCGCTCATAGAATCTGGTGTATTTTATAGTTTCTTAAGTTACACCACTACAATCAGTGAAATTTCATAACATTTCTGGGAATGTAAAAATAAGTAAAGTCAATTGTGTTTTTTGCATTGGCACTGCTCGCTCATAGAATCTGGTGTATTTTATAGTTTCTTAAGTTGCACACTTATAATCAGTGGAAATTTCATAAAATTATCTTGGAAATGCAAAAAGTATTTTATAGTTTCCTTTCTTACTATAACACACCTACAATCAGTGCAATATCATCTACATTTCATAGGAAAAGAATAAGTAAATTTTAATTGCGTTTTTGCTTTTAGCACTGCTCGCTCATAGCATCAGTTTGTTATTTTATTAGTTATTGTTTAAGGTGGTTACACACTTATAATCAGTGAAACAAATCATAAACATTTCTTGGAAATGTAAAAGTATATTATTAGTTTCCCTTACGTTACACCACTACAATTCAGTGAAATATCATCACCTTTCATGGAAAAGAATAAGTAATGTAATTTCGTTTTTGCTTTAGCACTGCTTCGAGTATGCATCAATTAGATTCAGTTTTATTTTATAAGTTTCTTAATGTTAAACATACTACAAATCAAGTGGAAAACATCATAACATTTCTTGGAATGTAAAAAAATAAGTAAATTTTTAATTACGTTTTTGCTTTAAGCACACTGCTCGCTCATAGAAATAAGTTTTATTTTATAAGTTTCTTAAGTTACATACTACATACAATCAGTGAAATATCATAACATTTACTGTTGGAAATGTAAAAATAAAGTAAATTTAATTACGTTTTTTGCTTTAGAGCACTGCTCGCTCATATCATAAGTTTTATTTCTTATAGTGTCTTACGTTTACACACTACAATCAGTTGAAATTTCATACACATCTACTTTGGAAATGTAAAAAAATAGAAGTATTATTTATTTTGAATCGGGTATTTGTTAAAAGGCGCATCAGTCATGAAAAGTAAACTTTCGGAAACGTTGATAAAACCGATTAAATATTATATTAGCAAATGTAAAATTCCTAAATAAATATGCATTCGTATTTTCTGCCTTAATTTTTTTAAAAACATCCCAATATAAAGATTTTCAAATTTTTATCAAAATTTCAAATTTTTATGAATTTTAAAAAAAAAATGTTGTGTTCCTTTCTTAATGCCCTTATAAACAAATTTTCAATATGTCACATGAAAAAAATAGTGTTATACACTCATAATTTATAAAAAAAAACATGTATTTTATTAAAAGAATACAATGAGTACAGAACTTATTGGTATAGGCTCTAAGCTTAAATTATGATTACTTAAAAAAACAATTTCTTTTTAAACTCCTTATCATTAGAAAAGAAACTAAATTTGTGCCCTATTGTAGGTTTTTGTTGATACGTCGTATCATTCATCTTCTTACTTGCATATTAATTATTTTCCCATTTACAGGCCCATTCTAAAATATCATTATAAAATCTGTCTTGTTCTCGGATGAAGGTACATACTGAATGACTTTTCTTAAATCTTGGAGTTTTTTGATTTTATTATAGGCACTTTACCCTCTTGGGTAAGCAAGTTCGTCTGGGACCCAGTAATCCCATGTGTTTGTTAAAGACATGAGATAAGGGTGTGGCAATGGAGACCATTAATGGTGTGTGTATGCCTTTATGTTATAGCCTTTTATAAAGTAGATTCAAAATACAAAATGAAACAGCTTAACTGATCCCAAAAATTTGACTTTTTCTTTGCTCTGGTTCTTTTTTTTGTTTCCTCTGAAACTGGAGTATTTTTGTAATACTTGTATCCCACCAAGATTTGAAGTTAGAAATCTTGAAAGCTCTCACCTCCTTCACAAGAAAACTTTTCCACGTTTTAGGCACTTTTTATTATTATAACAAAAACCCTCAATGATTTCCATACGTACTGGAATATTCTGTCATGCTTATTAAGAGCATCCTTTTGAATTAAGGGCCGAACCCTCTCTGTCACATGGAAGGAAACTGTGACCTCACTGACAGGATAAAAAGTGCTGACTTTATTTTTTAAGAACCTTTATACTGTCAGTTAAAAATAAGAAAAACCTAGGTCAATGTCTGGTTCTTATTTTGACCAGCGCAATTGTCCGAAAAAAAAAATATGGTGTAAGCTCTGTCCACACTCTTCCGGGAACATGTTTAAGGTAGTCCATCCAAAAAGGAAGCAAACTTCGTTAGGGCCCCCTTGTGACCTTCTACATTCTCCTGATAGAGGTAGATGGTATGCTGTTTCTACTTTTTTAAGTCATGTTATACTAAAACACATTCACTAGTAAGTTGGCGCAAATAAAAACAGTTCCTGCACAGGCACACTTAGGGTAGGGAAATGTTTTGGCATGTAATCAAATGCAATTGAAAAAGGAATATTGTTTTCCTTTCCTTAGCATCATTCTGGCAGGCCTCATAACTTTTAAGCGCAGAATAAAACTTTTGGCTTCGTCGAGCTTATGTAACAAGAAGCTGCGGCCATAGCAGCTCCGCGTTTTTGCACAGCTCTCATTTCCAAGTGCGGAGATTTAAAATTCTTTAGACTTAAGTCCACTCTCTTCACATGTGCAACATGTGTCGACTTGAGGCCGACCAGATCTGAGATTAAAATTAATCCACTTTAAAAAACGTGGTAGTAGAAAAAACTATAGCTCACCTTCTTTTACAGGGTACTTATCACAAAACAAGTTATACATTATTTTTAAATTTACATTCCGCATTCAGGTAAAATTTGGTTCCTCCCAAATATTGGGATTCCGGTTCACAGGAAATGCACTAATATGTTCTCTAACCAAGGCTTTTTAATTTCATCGGACACGGAAAAATGACACTGGCGTTCTCCTCTTTTATCTTCGGGAGTTTTGCAGGCCTTCTTTGGTTTTCTGGATCTCGCCGGATCTCTTTATGTTTGTAACACCAAAAGCATTGACAAAAAGATTCAAACCATACTATATGTCTTGGTAGTTCCAATCATAAGGTGATATTTGAAACTTAGCACTTGTTTATGCTTGGATTTATTTTCATTTCTTGGTAACGTATTGCCACTTCCTCAACATCAATAATTACTTATAGCTACACATGTCTTGGTTACATTTTTCGTACCGAGGTAGTGAAACCTAGCAAAAAATCTTCAGTCACGTTGTCCTCTGGAAACTCTACCCAAGCAATTTCTATTTGCATCTGTAACAAAATGAGAGTTTTAGGCTAATGTAAATCAATTATTTCAGTAATAGCCTACTTAGGGCTAAGACTTGTAAATTGATGTAGCTCTGAGCGTTTTTATTATATAAGTTATTTAAAATGTCACACACCAATTTATATTGGTAAACAAAGTTTATAAGTTTATGTTGATAACCTCATTTAAATTATTACTTACCCACAAGTAACTGAAGGCTTCTTAGCTGGAGTGTTTCATTGCCTTTAAGGTTCACATATTTCTCCCCTTTGATAATGGCTTTCCTTATTTGATTCCTTTTGTACCCCACTAGGATCTGTAAACTTCCTTTTACGAGAAAACATCATGATTAACACTTTCAGTATTTTCTATCATATTTTTCTACTCGTTTACTCGGTTGAATTACCCTGAATAGAATCTGAAAACTTTAACCTTAAAACCTGCTTCACAATATTCAAGCTGCTAGACAGCTGTTTCCATGTTAGCAGCTGTAGCTAAACAAAAGTACAGCCAACATCTTTAGTTAAAAGGGAATGAGTCATAGAATGATGCCTTTTTTAACAAATTACACAATATTCATCCTGCGTGCTGGTGGGCATAAACTTTGACTGACTGATGCCCTATTAACCATCAGAATGTAGATACTAGAAATAAAGGATACAAGTCCACCAAAAAGTGGAATTGTGAAAAAAATTGACTGATGCCCTTTTAACAAAAACCGAGTCAATTGCGTTTTTGCTTTAGCATTGCTCGCTAGATAGCTGCAGTTTTATTTTATAGTTTCTTATGTTACACATTACAAATCAGTGGAATTTCATAACATTACTAGGAATGTATAAAAATAAAGTAAATATAATCGTTTTTTTTTCTTTTGAAATAAGATTTTAAGCTTTATTCAATTTTAAGTTTATTATTTATAACTTATACCATTATGTTTAAAA